>NW_025220865.1:5729001-5873364 GCF_014066325.1 Apis laboriosa
TTTTTTTTTTTTTCAAAAAAACACGCTCCCTCGCCGATATTTGTTCTCGGCATTCCTTACGCTCGCACCATCGACGCTTTAATCTCCACGATCTCCAAACTAAACCCGTCAGCGAGACACCAGTCCCCTGTGGTATTTTAAAAGTTCTTACGCGAAGGAAAACGATATCAATGGACGGTGAGATGTTTCACGACGCCTTGCCATCGAGAAGATAGCGCGATTTGCAACAATGGAATCGATGTTGTCGACCGCGAAGCAACATACGCGGTGTTTATTTAACTAACAAACCACGATTCGCGTATCAAACTCACGAGTTACCAACGTCACTCCTCGTCGATCTGTACACTGTTGCGCGTATACACGCGGATCGAAATCCGAACAATGCTGCGCGCTATTCATCGAAAAGGAGAAGACATCGAGCTCTTATCGAACGATGAATTCATTCTTAAAGAGAGAGAGAGAGAGAGAGAGGAATGGTAGAATTTAACAATCGTTGGAAAATTGTGCGCAAGTTTGAACACAAAAGTCTCTTAATTCTTCTTTGTAATCTCGTGTGAAATTTAATTGGGGATTTAAAATTCTCCAAAAAATTATTCAGATATAAAGGTATAAAAAAGAATATTAATATTATAGTTGTAGCGGTGAAACAGTTTTGCGCACTCGTTCCGTGAAACGAAAATCGTGAAAATCGGAAGCAAAGAGATTACATTCAGCTTCTTGTCGCGGCGTTAAGAAGGATCAACGTTGACGGAGCTAACCAACCGTAAGGACCTCTAAGGAGATCTCGCGCCGTTGTTAAAACTAATCCCACAGCTTGGCTCGTTGAAAAGAATTAGTCGCGTTGGATAAATGGTATGAGAGTGTATGAGATATATTTTGAAAAATCAAGTAATCGTATAACTGCGACATATAATATATATGTATATATGTTATAACGAGATATCTTACGAAACGAAAGAAAAATCTCTCTCTCTCTCTCTCTCTCTCTCTCTCTCTCTCTCTCTCTCTCTACGTTACTATATAAAATATAAAATTAATATTAATAGGAATGAATTTGTATTTGAACATTAAATCGTTATCTCGAAAGAAATTATTATTTCGTGTTAATCGTATCTAGGAAACACAATCGAGGAAATATGTAGTTTATGCAAATATTTTTATTTCTTATTTCTCAAATACTATTACACAGGACTGGTTTTAACCACTATATAGTCCGCAACAAAACCAACTACCTTTGTCCAGTGAACAAGCAAAGACCGCTGATAATGTTTCTTTATATACCCGTGGAGCAACTCACAAAGTCTGAAGTGTGGACACTCCATTACGCGGCGGTAGCAGCAACGAAAACGACAAACCGACCGTTTCAGAGTGGACTTGTGTGCTCTTATGCTCCATACACTGTCATATTTTCGGACCAGGACCTCTCGTGCACGCGCAATTCCTTCCTTCCTTTCGTTAAAATCTTCTCTCCACCGTTTCGAAACATTCGAATATAAATTTGAATAAATTTCTTTAAATCTTTAAATCGAAAGGTTCGTACGAGTTTTTTTTTTTTTTTTTTTTTTTTTTTATTTACTTTCAATTAAATTCTCTCGTTGCAATTTCCTCGTACGAGCTTTCTAAATTTTAAAAAAGCCAAGAGAGACGAATATTTCGATATCTTGAGAAATTAAAAAAAAAAAAGAGAGAGAGAGAGAGAGAAATGCGAGAACAGAGAATAACTTTTTCCAAATCTCTCATTATCTTCGATCCCTGGAAAATTTAATGAAATACAATTTAAGAAGGCAAAAATCATTATTGGACATAGGTTCGTGCGCGTGTACTCACTCAACGGGTACACACAACGAGCCGCTGGATCGTTTACAAAAACTTGGACGTTCGTCCACTTGACGAGTTTCGGCCGATCACCGAGGATTCGCTTGGAGACTGTTCTCGAGGATGACTACCGAATTTGTGTCAACTAATTAACATACCTTCGCGGTTATTGTTCAAGGTTGTGTAAATTATTAGGTGAAATTTACCTATATATATATAGAATAATTTTATTTTTTCAATCCAATCTGGATGGAAAAAAACACAAGCGCATACAATTACAAATCCAAAGATATATACGAATATATATTTAAAATCTCCAGAAATATTTTCCAACACTTTTTAAATAAATATTGGAAACGCTTGGACAAAAATATTATTTTGAAAATCTCAATTCTTCGACGAGACATCCATATTCTTCTTAATCATCGATAACAATAACAACAATAACAATAAAAAGCCAGGCGCTCCGGAATTAACACCGAACCTCGCCCCTCTGTCTCCTTTCATCATCACTTTCGATCGTGGAAGGGAATCGGGTATACAGTACATAGCCCGATAATCGAGGGCCGATTCGATGCCAGGGGATCGTTGAATTAGTATTCAACGGCTTATCCGCGAGCGTTTATTTTCCAAAGACCGGGCAAATAGGTGTGGGCTAATGGTGGAATAGTGGTGGAAGCATCGAGGGTGTTCCATCTCGCGTACGCTTCCACGACCACGACCACGACCCGTTTCGTCGCGAAAAGCACGGCCCGGTTGCGATGGGCATGTGGTGGTGGTAAACTGTTGGGACGCTTAACCGACACACAGGCGTCGCGACGGAGCGCGTCTTGGAAAGGGCAAGGCCGCTTTGGCAAGAGGAGGAAGGAGGGCGGCGAGGGGGAAGGGAGGGCGGTGAAGGATGGAGAGGGAGAGGGACGAAAACGGCGGAGACAGAGAGTCGGGGGCGGTGCATGTCAGGAGCAAACTACAGCCGCCATCTTGCACGTGAACGGAATTTCTAAGAGGATGATATTGCGCGCCTCAGAGAGCGGATCAGAGCGTGCCATCATCGATGATGTTTTCGAACGGCTTACGGCTCTCGTGGATTTGAATTAAATTCGTAATTGTCTCGGATATTTTTCTTTTTTTTTTTTTCTTTTTTGAAATCGAGAAAGATTATTGACGCTTGAAATTGTTCAATTCTCGAGGAAATTCGATATTTCTTTATAATAATCCATCGATCATTCTTCAATGTCAGATATGCGCTTGTCACCTTATCCTTAACGAAATTCGCACCTGCTGCTGCAGATGCAACACGAGAGAACTCTCCCTCCCTTTCTCTCTCTCTCTCTCTCGAAAGATAAAGGTGACATATAGGTAATTAATATTAACGTCTTTACACGTGTCTCGCGACGCGTGTTGTTCGATCGTCGAAGAAAGGAAGCGAGGCAACAAAGAAACGAAACGAGAGAGAGAGAGAGAGAGGAAAGGAAAGGAAAGGAGAGAAAGAAAAAATCTAATGAGCTTATTCAACGTCACCGGTCCTGTAATTACCCGCAGGCTGGTACAGGGTAACTTAACCCCCCCTCCCCTCCTCCCCTCCAGCGATTAGCAGTCCCTCGGTGATTACCAAGTTAGCCTAAATAGGGTATAGTGTTTAGGGAGAGTCTACGTGGACCCAATGCTAATCGACGCCGCTGTGCAAGGACTGTACACGGACCTTTTTTGGGAAGGGTGGCATGGCCCGTCGCCGGTTTTTCGCCTATTGTTTCGGGCGAAACATCGTTCGAGCGTTTGGACAGAAATAAAGGATACGTTGTATAGGAGGCGAGCTTACAACCGGTTGGACGGATTGCATATAAGATTGTTGTTCCACGTGCTTTCGAGATAATTTAAATCCGATGTTCGATCGATATATAATGGAATATTTGCGCGGAGAAGGGAAAGTTGAAGCAAGTCCGATTGAACAACTTTCTTTTCGGCTCGTCGATCGATTTTGCTTTCAATTTGATAGAGTTTTTATTTTTATTTGTTCTATCGTTTCGCTCTTAAAATACAATTTTATTTTGTAATCTCGTCTTTTTGTTTTTATTTTCTCAGACAAATATACCATCGTGTTACATGATGACAAAAAACGATACATATCTTTTTTTATTTCTGCCATCTTTTTAATTTTACGATTAAACAGAAATATATACGTTCTCTTTATCTATTCGATTTTTTAATAAAAGCGATCTATCCGCTCTTGAAATTATCTCACAGATAAATGAAAAAATTCGAGAGACTATTATATTACAACGTTACGATGCGCATCTCGCGTTATTCTCCATTGTGCAACGGCATTGAATCGATTAATTATTCTTATGCGCGACGATGGCGCGATCGATTATCGATTAAGAAAACGGGACGGCGGATTATTCATATTCATAAGCGACATTTGTTTGATATCTTCCCTTCGACATTTGTTAAATGGATTATTTTTCTAACGGTCATCGTGAGAGTGTTCCGCCAAGTCTTCGTAGAAAATGTTAAGGCGCGAACGTTTGTATTGCAAATGTTGTTTGATTGATGCACATCCGTTGAACATTTTCAGGAAAACTTGATCTCTCTCTCTCTCTCCCTCTCTCTCTCTTTCTCTCTTTCCCTCCTCGACATGACGCGGAGTAAATACCTACGAGGAAATGGCAGTTTATTTTTAGTTTCGAAAGGGGGGAACGGTGCTTGTACAAAAATAGTTATTACATTTTTCTCGAAATATTTTTAATATTTATTGTACGACTGTTCCAAATCAAATAAAGATGAAACGTTGAATTATGAGATGATATACAATATTCTCGTTCATCATAAAATGTAAGAGAGAGAGAGAGAAGAAAAAAAATGACGAGGTGAAGAGACGATCGCGTTGTTTCTTCTCTCGAGAAAAATCGACTCGAGCTTGGTGGAAGGGTTAATTCTTATATAGAAGCGGGCCGGCTCAAAGAATGGTTCAGGTTCACAAAGTACGCAGGGTGGCTGCCGTAATACGCGTATTAGAGAGCTAAATGCCCGTTTCAGCTTGTCCCGGGAGAGGGAAAGAGCGGAGGATAAAATTTTGCCCGAAGGGCCGGCAACCATCTTCCCAGGGGACACTCCTATCGCCACCTCGATTCGAACTATCGAGTTTCGTTCGAGGGCGAAACCTGGCAAAACCTAACAACGGCCCTTCGCCTCGTCAAAACCCGTATACCCGTCTTCTAGAATCGAAGAAAGACTCTCTCTCTCTCAAAAAAAGCCACTCTTCCTCTTCGTTTATTCATTTATTTGGCAATCTTAAACAAAATTCTAATAAAATTCTTTTCCCCGTCATTACGTTCTCCTTCGTTCTAAGAGAAGAGAGAAAAGAAAAGAAGAGGAAAAAACAAAAGAAGAAACGTCATCCTCTCCTTCCTCCATAATAATCCAATATCACATAGCGAGGTTATGGATGGATGGATGGATGGATGGATGGATGGATGGAGGTAGCCTGGTTATAACCGTGAAGCGTTTTCGGTGCACAAGCCAGGAAGCGAGAAGGTAGAAGGAGAGGAGGAGGAATCGCGGATGGGTTTTCAAGAAACGTGGTCGATGTTTGCCGCGGCCAAAGTGGTCTCGAGTGGCGTCCATTAGCCGGCCACGCGGTTACGTTCGACCTCTCGATCCTCGGCTCGGAGCGCGTGGAAAAGTACACGCTCGAGGGGCAAAGAAAGCCGTGCGTGTGTAAAGAAATACCGTGGAAGACACCTCGATTGCACGGCTACCGGGAGCCGCACGGCAAACATCAGGGCAAAAGCAACGCTCCCCGTGTGCGTGCGCCCAACGCGTATAACTATACCACGGTATATCCTCGTATCAAGTGGCGTCCCCGTCTTTTGCTCGCTTTTTGAAACGTCTCGAGTATCGGGACACCACCACGGCCGTCTCCGACCGGTCCCAGACCTCCAACGCACCTCCAATCCGTTACACCTCCGATCCGATCGCGAGATCGATTTCTCGAGCTTCCAGGTTAATCGCTTTGCGGTGTGATCGCATCGAGTGGACACGACGATCGATCGATCGGTTCCGTTGAGTTCGAGAAATGAACTTTTTATCGAAACGAACGATTTCCAGTGTGCCGACTTTCGATCGAATTAAAATTTTGCAAACATCTTTTTAACAATCGTGTGTACTCGTTTTGAAGGCAACAACGAATCCTTCGAATTCTTGGAGAAGTATTAAGTTGAAGAATTTCGAGAAGGAATATATATATATATTTCGCCACGAAAGATTTTCCAGATCCCATCGTTCGAGGGATCGTTCGGTGGTGGAAGGCTTCGCGTGACACGTCATCATCCGCTGCCCTTTCTCTATCGATGCCCGATAGAACGGAGCGCCAGGGCACGTAGAGGCGTCTTAATACACTGGGGTGTTTACGAGAATTGGAAATTCAGGCTGCATAGAGGGCGGCGTTCGGGGCAATCGGGCCTGCGGCGTGTTGCCCTCTCGAGACGGTTTCCACGGGCCACTTTGAATCCAGCCAGCCAGCTTCACGCACGGCCGAATGTCATTACGTCGCGCACGAGGCAATCCGTGCCTGTGGACCCCGTAGCGCGGAAGGGAAGGAGGGGAGGGGGAGGAAGGAGGGGTCCTCCTCTGAATTTGTTTCCGATTTATTCGACCGGCCGAGGAGAGTCCTCGAGGAAGAGTCACGGGGGGGGGGGGGGGGGGGGGGGCCACGGTTCGATCATGCGCTCGGTTACACCCTTAAGTACGGTGGCCAATCGAGTGTCCTCCAATGCCTCACGAGTGCCCACTTCCCGTGGTTACAGCTATGAAAGAGAAATTCCAATTAGTTTAGCATAGCTCTTGATTTTTCAGACCAGTTCTTTTCTTTTCTTTTCTCTTTTTTCTATATCAAGTTTCCTCTAGATTTATTTTAAATTACGAAAAAAAAGAAAGAAAAATATTTTCATATTATATGAAATCTTTACAAATTTGTCAACTTGGTCATTGATGTATAGATATTAAAAAGTAATCGAAATGGGCTTTCTTCAAATTTTATCATTATATTTTATATTAATGCGATTATTAGATTAATAATTTGTTTGTTTTCGTCCGAGATTGTAATTTGTCTATCTGTGTTTATATAAATACGCGTATTATTTGAAAGATGGACGAATCCAGCATCCGTCGAAACGTAGAGAAGAGAAAAAGTAAATGGAAACGAATGGAATAATAGAATCTGTATAATATAATCAAAACATGGATGGAGGGAAATCGATAAAATTATAACGAAATTAACCGATGGGATTCCATCCGCGGGAAATTCAGGGAAATCTCCAACCGGGCGAGCGCCTGGTTATACAACCAGACGTTGTTGGCAAATATTTTCCAGCGACATTCGCATTATGAAACGTCGCATTTTGCGAGAAATTCGGCTATTTTCCGTATTTTCCAACAACTGTTCTCTGTGTGCGTGCTACGAGGTGGCGGGTGGCCGGTATCGGGCCGCCGTTTATTTATTTGTAGCCGGCGTTGGATCGCGCGTTGGATCAATCAATGGGCCCCGCGTTTTCAATTCGAAACGCGCATTTGTCCACGACACATGACAATGCACATACAGCGCCGGTGTATCCTGTGCGTGCAACTTTTGACACAGGATGCACGCGACCCGGACTCGTTTTCAAATCAGGGAAACCTTTGTATGCGCCTATTATCGGCCGCGCGTTAATGCACCCCTCGAAAGGGGGTTCCGTGTTTTTTCTATTGAACCGTGTATATGTGCGTGTACGTAGCCACCCACCATCGAATCGTATTCCTATCCCTCCAATTTTAAATAGTTATTGTTCTTTTCTTTTTTGAAAATTCTCTTTTAATTGAGAATTTTGAGAATCTTGAGAATTTTAATTGAGAATTTCGAGAATCTTGAGAATTTATCTTATAAGGAAATTGAAAAGGTTGATATCGTTTTCTCTCGGATAATTCGATTAATTCGTATCAAAACTCGAGAGAGAAGAAGTGGACGTGTGAATCTAGGAATTTGAAATGTACATACGTACGAAGCATTTGTTATTTCTTCGAGCTATACGAAATATAGCGCGCGTAACGTTTCGCGGACGAATTATGCGGGTGATGAAATTTGTGACTGTAAGATAATGCACGCAGTTTCGCTCTGCGCCATTGCCGAACGCGATTTTCCCCCATGCGGAGGAAATTTAGCATGGAACTATTGTTATGAAATTATGGCTAGCCTCGGTATAGCAACGGCTTATGAAAATACAGTTTATTACGCGTGTACGTTCGACGCGTATAACCGTGTAACAAAACAGGCGAAACTTGTAAATATATATATATATATATATACCATGTAAAATTACATGGAAACTTTTCCATCATCTCTAAATACGAAACGAAGAATTAAATATAATTAAATATACGATAAACGTATTAAATAATCCACGTTCAATATTACAATCGAAATTTTTCATTATTTCAAACTCGTTATTTTCTTCCTTCCTTCCTTCCTTCCTTCCCCGAATCAAAAATCGGATTCGAAATGCTCGTTCACGAAGAAAGGAAAGTCGAGGAGGAGCAAAGGGGGAGGGAAGCGAAATTACTTCGAGACGAGTGAGTTATAATAAAGTGGTTTGGTCAAATAGAATTCAATTCTAAATGTTTCTCGTTTCATTGTAGCTACTTGTATCCGCGTATTTGTATCCCGCGAGACAAGAAAATATCCTCGTCCGGGAGGCAGCTGGCGTCGCCGCGGGATCCGCCGCGAACACCCCGTGCGAGGAATCCGGGGGACGAGGCGATTGTTCGGAGGTATCGAGGCAGCGAAAATCACTGTGGAGGAAAAATAATTGCGCGAAATTCGAATGTTAATGCCCGTGGCCGACAATGGCCGCCACGCGTGAACGTTGTAACGCTCCTCGCCGCTTTCTCGGCTGAACGCGTCCAATTAACAATATTGTGATTCGATGCAAACGTTGAGGGATTACGAGCCACCGTCGACTCTTCGCTCAGTTCGTTTCGACCCGTTATGGAGTATACGTCTTGATAATTTTCTTCCTTTGAATAAGTAAGTTGGCCAGGGAAAAATAGAGAGCTTCTTTCAAAGGAATGTTCTTTAATTTATTTATCGTGATTCGACAGATGATTTATATAATGGTAGGTAGTTTAAAGATTATTTTGCGATTACTTATAACGCAGAATAGAGACAATTGTTAGTTTAACAATTGTTAGTTTAATTTAATTATATTGGAAGGAGGAAAAGCAGATGGGGGATATTCAAGAGAAATCGTTTCGAAAGAAATAACTCTCCAAGACTTCCGTTATCCCGACCGGAAATTGCCCGTCCTATGCTTCTCGAAAAATCACCCTCTTCTCGAGAGTCCGCACGAAATATCAAATGTGTTTAACCACTTTATTTTTCCATCTCTTTCCCCCAATCATCTCGACCCACCCCATTTCATCGTTTCATCATTAGGAGACGCACGGTGAAAAGACGGTCCTCGCGAAGCGGAAACGCGCGAGTAGGCAGATGAAACGTCCCTTAGAATATCGATTCTCGAATCAGGGATTCTATTTTGCTCGAGTGGCCGGGTCGATCCTAAAAATACAACATGTGTCGCGACAATGCCTACTCCCGTAAATGGATTATTAGGCGTTGGAATTGCGTTGCAACACCTGACGGCGCGAAGGGGAGAAAAGGCGAGGCGGAAGACGAATTCAAAATGGCCAGAAGCGTTCTCGAAAGGCCGATATTTTGGTCCGAGGAGAGGTGAGGAGTGGAGAGGAGTGGAGAAGGATCCCATTTTACGCGCTCTCTTCGCTGCTCCGCTTAGCGAGTTTAGCTAATATTTTACCTGCGTACCACGGAACAAATGTGTTGACCGAGGCCCTTCGCCCTCCTTCTTCTTCGTGTCCCACGGGAAACTGCGCGCGCCAATAGTTAATCTAGCGATGAAATCGAAAGTCCAACAATTTTCTTTCTTTTCTTTTTTTTTTTTTAATTATATGTACAGAGAAAATCTTTTTTGCTTAAAGAAATTAGGAGATAATACCAATAATTTTTATGTATATTAGGGAACAATATATACTTGTTTCGAGTGTTTCTTGAGTAGATGCAGAATCATCCCCATCGTGCGGTTAATACGCCATTTTTCAGAATACTTTTTCCTTAATAGGCAGGATTCTAGTATCGTAGTATTTTGGACAAAAAAGAAAAACAAGTCAATCCTTTTTCAATCCGATCAATTTTTAAAAAATTCATTAACCTTAAAATTCTTAAAATTTGATCCTAACTTTGAAACTAGCTGTTCTTTAACAGAGAAAATCTTTGTAACTTTCGAATCATCGAATCGCTATTGTGTTTTGGATAAAAAGCAAAAATTAAAAATCAAAATATTCCAATTTTTAAAAAATTCATTCAAGCAAAAATCAAAAATCAAAATATTCCAATTTTTAAAAAATTCATCGTCTCAAAAATTGATCTATTTCGATCACAAACCACCTGTTCTTTAACAGAGAAAATCCTCGTAACGTTCGAATGTATCAGATCACTATTGCAAAAACCAAAATATTCCAATTTTTAAAAAATTCATCTCAAAATTTGATTCATTTCGATCACAAACCACTCATTCCTTAACAGAAAAAATCCTCGTAACGTTCGAATGTATCAAACTACTACTGTGGACAAAAAATCAAAAATATTCCAATTTTTAAAAAATTCATGAACTCAAGATCTGAATCAAAAATCTCAAAAATCTGATCCTAGCTTTGATCAAAAACCACCCGTTCCTTAATACAGAAAATCCTCGTAAAATTCTTAAAATTTGATCTCAACTTCGATCACAAATCAGCTGTTTCTTAACATAGAAAATCCTCGTAATGTTCGAATGTATCAAACTATGTTTTGGACAAAAAATCAAAAATATTCCAATTTTTAAAAAATTCATAGTCTCAAAAATCTGATCCTAACCTCGATCAAAAGTCACCCATTTCTCAATAGAGAAAATCCTCGTAACGTTCGAACCGCTACTATGTTTTGGACAAAAAACCAAAAATATTCCAATTTTTAAAAAATTCATAATCTCAAAAATCTGATCCTAACCTCGATCAAAAACCACCCGTTCCTCGACAGAGAAAATCCTCGTAACGTTTGAATATATCAAACTATGTTTTGGACAAAAAATCAAAAATATTCCAATTTTTAAAAAATTCATAGTCTCAAAAATCTGATCCTAACCTCGATCAAAAACCACCCGTTCCTCGACAGAGAAGATCCTCGTAACGTTCGAATATATCGAACCGCTACTATGCTATGGACAAAAAACCAAAATATTCCAATTTTTAAAAAAAAATTACCAAAAATTTACCAAATTTCAATTAACCAAAAAATCGTCATAATAAACGTTGGAACGAACCGTTTGAACGGTGGCAAAGAGGTATAGTCTAGTCTCTCGTAATTCAAAACCCTGGCCAATCTCCTGACGAGGGAAGCGGAAAGCATTCTTGGTATCGGCGGCCCGATGCCATAGGCTAGATCCTAATCCGCGCAGCCGCAAATCCATTTGCAGAGTAACAACTATCGAGGTAACAAGATCAACCGATTCTGCTCGGCCCCCTCCTACCTACCTACCTACCTACCGTCTACGATCGAACGCTCTCTACTACGTGTCTACTACGTGACGTGCACGCGCGCCACCGCCCGTATACGTGTGTGCATTCTCCTCTCCTCTGCCGCACACGTGTACCATCCCTGCATCCGGTGTGCATGACACGGACGCGGCGCGTATAGCCGGCATCGTAGCCAGTTACACGCACAGCCGGCCGCCACAGAGGCCCGTCACCGGTTATGTGCACGTATACGCGTATAGACGTGTATACGTGTATAGGCAAACAACGCGAGCGGACGCGGTCGAGATCCGGCAATCTGATCTAAATACGTCCGGCGATACACGTACCCCAACCCTGATTTCCATCGGATTTTTCCAAAACGTTTTTTTCTTTTTTTTCTTCTCCTTCTTTTTCTCTGCCATCTTTTCATCGAGAGATCGAGAGGTGTTAAAGGAGGAATTCGGTAGGAAAATAGAGCGGTCGAGAAGGGATTTTTTTGGAGAGGAAAGTGATGGAGAGTTTTCGAGTTTCGTTGAAAATTCAATTTGAATATTTGAATATTGACGACGAGGAGGAGAGGTGTTTATCGGTCCAAGTTCGAGATCGCTCGTTCTCGTGCGAGAGAATTTGATTTGAAAAGGGTCGGGTATAACTTTGTATAATTTCGAAAGATTCGAAGTTATTGATGAAGTTAATGGATGATTCGATGCTGTTGAAAAAGTGAGATGGGAAAAATATATTGAAATTTATATATAATAGGATAAAGGAACGAGATCCATCCATTTCAAGCACGTTTCTCTCCACGATCTATCGTTTTCGAGTTTGTGTGATTTCGTTTCACGGTTAACGTTGCTACGTCATTATTTGTTAAATATTCGAAAACTCGGAACGATAGATCGGTTTAGTCGGTTTGGAACAACAAACCGGAGCGACGTTTGCATAGCTCGAATGGGCCATCGAGCGGGCAAACGCCGACCTCACTGTTTTTCTAACACCCTGTACACGGTGTGCAGCCTTCTGGGAATGTCGATCACTAGGAACTAGTTCGAGGAAGAATTTTCACGTCAACGCGAAATTTCTTTCACGTTTCTTCCTGAAGACAAGTTTTTCCCTTTCTTCAAATTTCCCTTCAAAATTTCCCCTTGAAATATCTAAATAAATAACTAAAATTAACAATCCTTTCAAATATCTTAATATAATATTTTTTAATACAATCACCGTCGACGTAACTTTTTCTTGACAACTTATAATTATATGAACTTGTATTATTTATAAATTTATAATAACTTATATTATATTATATTATTTTTTGAGAATTTATAAAATTTTATTCTATCATTTTTTTAACTCATCCCCTTTTCATAATTTACAATCTATATCTAAAATTTCTTCCTCCCTTCTTCGTGTACATATATTTTTCTTTTGTAATTTTATTTCATCTTATCAAAGATTTAACTTTTAACAAACAGAATTATCGAGAGAATTGTTATTGCACGTTTCATAATTAACAATCGATATTTCAAAATATTGGCGAATTTAAGTATTCTCCCCGTTTCTTCGAAATCGACGAAATCCTGCATCCCGTATCCGTGTCGTTTGTCATCGTCGGAAGCAATATTTAACAAATTGCTTTCGTTTCCACGATCGGGGCTTCTTCTCCTCTGCGCCGGTGTATCATTGAGGATTAAGTTGACGCTCGCAATGCGACCGTTTAAGGTTTCATTTGATGAATCGTGAGACAATGGGACACTTTGCCGCAAAATTCGATAAATCTTGCATTGTTTCTTGCGCAAAGAACGTGCACCAACAGACGAAAATCTGAATCTGGGACGACAACCATCTCATTTCCTGATCTAAGTGTCCATCTCTTTCGCATTAAAAATTAAATGTTCGCCTCGCTTCGTGGAAAACGCGTGCTCTTCTTTCGAATTTACAATCTTTTGCAAATTTTCAAGTTTAAATTTCTTAACTTAAAATATTCTTCTTCTTCTTTTTTTTTTTTTCTAATATCCGATGAATTATTTCTCAGTCGAGAAAAATATTGCTTGTTGTTTGAGTCAGGTGATGAAAGGGTGATGAATTCGTGAACAAGCAAAACGCGTGGTCTTTTTTCGAATTTACAATCTTTTGCAAATTTTCAAATTTAAATTTCTTAACTTAAAATATTCTTCTTCTTCTTCTTCTTCTTCTTTTTCTATTATCCGATGAATTATTTCTCAGTCGAGAAAAATGTTGCTTGTTGTTTGAGTCGGGTGATGAAAGGATGATGAATTCGTGAACAAGTCAACTCGTCGTAAAAACTTCATCGAACGTCTATGAAAGAATCGTGGCCATTACATGGGGATGAAACGGTTAAGAAGCGTTCAAGAAAAACAGATTATCCAGTTTAGCGGACCAAAGGATTTGTCTTATGGATTTCCAGCCAACAACCTGGAACAAATGTGTTTCTCATTAGAGGCAGGTTTTTCCGAGAGCATTATTTGCGATAAACAGATCGAAACTCGTCAAATAGGAGGATATAGGGTATTTAGGTCTGTTGGGTGAGTATACAACCTCGAAGAAATAATTTTAAAATAAAGTAAGCTAAGATACAGAGAGATTCTTTTGTCGTTCTCTTCGCAAATTTGCCCCACAAATTTTTCCTTTCTGTTTTTCAATTCTGAATGATTATCACGATTATAACGTTACGATGTAAGATGTTACATTTTTTACTCGAAATCGAGGAAAATTAAAGGACCAGGGCGAATCGTCGAAAAATTGTCGACTCTTGAACTTTGCTGTAACTTTATGGATAAATATATCCATAATGCATAGAAAAAGTTTCTCGATACGAAACGTTCCTCAAAAGGGAAAATTCAAGCATGTAAAAAGTAGAAACTTCGTCTTTTTGAAATGATAGACTGTTACGCGATATATATATATATATATATATTTCTTTCTGAAATTACAGCAGTTCAAATCATTGACAATTTTTTTTCTTTTTTAATTATTTAGATTTAGAATATCACAAGCATGATTTTATTAAACGTATCCATCATTTCAAATGACTCGTAAAAATTAAATCTGTTATTTCATTTCTTCTTTCTTTTCTGATTCTGTAAAAATATTCGAATTATCTTTCTCTTCGAGTAATATTAATTAACCACGCAATCGATCAAATTCGGTTTTTTATCCCTTATATAATGATATAGAAACAATTTGGAAAATGAATGGAAATAATGGAAAGATAAAAATTCCGTGAAATAAATTGATCGAAAATCGGGCAGCGATGTAACAAATGAATGCAACGTTCTAGAATTTTTTAAAATTGTACAACTTTCAGAATTCGATTTTGCTTGAAATTGAAATGGTGGCGGCAGCTGAGATTTCATATTTAACGCGTCGGGAACGAGCCGCAGCTCGGTTAATTACGAATTTTAACGCTGTATCTTGAACGCGATTCCGCCGGCGGAAATTTGTTCGCAAAACTTTTAATAGCGAACCGTTAAAATCAAAAACTCGGCTAAAAGCCCGAACAAAATGATTATATATTCTTTAAAGTGCGTTTTAAGCACGGCCTAATATCACACCGTCGCATTATCATTACCAAACACCTGCAAAATAGCATCGATTTTTATCAATTTTAAACCCGATTATTAAACTACATTAACGCGCATTACATAATAATAATAATAATAATAATAATAATAATAATAATAATAATAATAATAATAATAATAATAATAATAATCCTCGAAAGAATGAAAAATTAAGGAGAGAAAAAAAAAAAATAATGGATACTTCGCTCTTCCCTTGAATTTTAAATTCAAATTTATCTCCCTTTTATCGAAATCTCTATTGAAATTATTTTTCTTTCGAAAATTAGGATTGTGAGAGAAGAATTTTCAATTTCTTCTTTCAAATGTCTTTTTCCCGCTATTATTGGAATCAGAATTTTTTTATTATTAATTTCTTCGTTCTGTGCTCGTAGCATTCGATTCGATAATATTTATTTCGTGTAAATATGACGATTCATAAATTATTTATATTATTATAAGAGAGAATCGAAAAAAAATGTTCGGAAAACACTTCACGAAAAAATATAAATATTTCTTGATACTTACCTTATTCGCGAGGTTCTCGTCATTTATGTATATAAAAAATTAAATAAAAGTATTATGATACAGAAGAATTTGTTTTCAACCGTTTTCATTTGCATTTGAATTCATTACGATGAATTCATGTATGATAAGACATCGTTTCGAAAATTTGATTTGCGTTAAAACATTTTTTTTTTTTCTTTTTTTTTCTTACAATTTCTCTTAATCTTATTCGATTATCCGAGGTTGCGATTCAGTTTATCGTATTTTGAAATAAGCAATATGAACGAATAGATTAGTCACGATTTTTTGCATAATTATTAGAAAGAAATATCAAGAATCGGTCGACACACTTTTTTTTTTTTTTTTTTTTTTTTGTTTTTTAAGCGAATGTAAATTTTCGTTATGCGATATACAACAATATTTATTCCGTTTATCTCGCTTTCTGAATAACTGAAATTCAACCGACTCGTACCAGAAGTTTGAATGTTGAAACAAAACTCGAATGTAACGTAGATACGTTGTTACACGAAATATATACGATGTTTATAACCGTTGAATTGTTAATATCTTAATATCTAATTTATAAACAATTTAAGCGAAAGGAGTGTTGATGCGGAATAAATCAGATAAACTGATGCTTTTTTTCAATAATGATTATTAAAATTTCTGTAAATAATTACTCGTTGGAAAAATTTTTTATGAAATCATTTTAAAAAGATCTTTATTACGTTTGATCATCATCAAATCAGGATTGAAATTATTGGATTAAATTGAAAAAGAATAATACAACTTCAATCGTGATTCGATGATCAAATGTAATAACGATCTTTTTAAAATGCTTAGCTTTATAAAATAAATTTTTAATAAGAAATATTATAATTCAAATATATAATTAAAATATAATACTCAAAAAAAAAAAAAAAAANAAAAAAAAAAAAAAAAAAGAAATAAAGATTTTCATTTTCACTTTCTTCATATTTGTCATTTCTATCTCAAATACTTCACATTCTACATTCAATAACTTCACAATTTCAACCTCATTTCGTAATCATGTCCGATTCATTAACATATTTCCAATATGCTTTGCAAAACTTTCAACGTTGCAAAAAAAAAAAAAAAAAAAAAATCCAACGTTTTACATAAGACACAATCAACAAGATCTACGTATTTTCTCGTCCATTTGCTAAATGGGCACGATGGAAGCACGTTTGTTATTACGACAAATAAAATGTTCGATCAATATGCGTTTTTTCCATTGCGAATGTACATGGAATGTTTGTGTCAACTTTTTGCATTTTTCTCCGCGTTACGAGAATATAGAAAAAGAAAGAAAAAAGAAAGAGAAAAAAGGAAGAATAACACGAAGGTATTCGTGTTAAGAGACTCGATTGTGCGTGATTTGTTTTTCGATGTTAAACAGCGACGATGTTGTGATTCGTCCCCTCCTGTTGGAAAATAATATTTTACAATACACAGCGATTCAATAGCTAGCATCTAGAAGCTATTTAACGATGATGATTTATTATGCGTATGCGTGAAATCAATCTTTCACCATTTTAATCCCATTTTAAAATGAATGTATATATATATATATATATATATATATATATATTTAATAGGATAATAGTCGAAGAAAAATAAATTACACGTAATATCTTTAAATTCCATTCGATGTTTCATCTCTCAAAAATCTCGAAACGATTCAATTAAGAATAACTTGTCGATTAATTTATCACTTTACGCTAATTCCTTTGCAACGAGTTAATTTCACATCGATGCGAAAGATAACATCTGCAATCAACATTGAAATAATTATACATACGTGTAATTAGATATTAATCATAATTTAACGATATATAATAATCGGCGCGTGAAGATATATCGAGGGATTTTTTTCATCAATCCCAATCCCAATTCCCCAACCTCAGGGGAAACAGGGCAGGAAATGAAAAGAATGAAACGAATGTTAAAAATTCATGGGAACAGAAATTTTATTCAGCTTCAATTGCATCGAGATGCGGCAGTTCCGCGCTGAGAATCTAGAGAGAGACAGATCGACGACACATCTGTATTTTTGCTTGAGGTAATCTTTAAAAAACCGTGTGTAATATTCCTCCGTGTGTATCTGTTCGCAATCGTACCACGATCTATCCATTCGTTTATATATCCATTATGCGGTGTACGGTGTACGTGTGTGCGTGTGTGTATGAGAGTTAATCGCGATACATCTCAATTATACGTAGGCACGTATATATAGGTACATATACATACATACATACATACATACATACATACATACATACATACATACGTACGTACAGAGGGGGAGGAGGATGGGTTGCACAGAATAATATTATTCGTTTTTGTATCGTTCGAGACGGTACAATACGTAATATAATAAAGACGAGGCTATCGATAAATTTTCCTTCTTGAACGATTTATATTACACTTTGAACAGGCGGGGTCCGTTTCTCAGTCTGATGCAATGCCCCAAGCATTCGAATTTCATATTTTGCGGGGAAAGAAATTTGGAAATTATATTATATTATACGTCGGCAGATACGTTCTGCCCTTTTCTTTTCTTCTTTTTTTTTTCTTTTCTTGTTTCCTCTCTTTCTCTATCTATGTACAAAGAATTTTTTTCTTAATAGAATCCCACGGATTGGCACGAGTAATATCGATTCGAATCGATATCGCGTGTAGATGCAGTACCACTTTATATACATCCTTTAATAATTTACTTTTTTGATTAGTTATAAAAATTAGATCGCTTTTAATCGAAACAAATTTTTAATTTTAAATACGTAGATGTTATAATTCGTATTGGATCGCTTGCTTTTCGAATATTTGAAATTATTTGAAATTATTTCTCTAATAAATTTGACAAGTATAATAAATACAGTCCTTTTAAAATGTTGTTATTTGCAAATATCTTTCTTCGAAAAGTTTCTTTTTTCTTTTTATTATTCAGAAATTGTCCAATTCCGTCCCCTAAAAAACTGTTTATAAAATTTTTTCTCGCTCTCTCGACTCACCGAATCCTTCTTCGAAACGGATCTCGAACTCTTTATCACGTGGTAATGTATCTACACTTGTTACACATCTGCATCGTTAACCTTTCAACGTCGATTCACTATTAACAATTTCCTTGTTTCAAAATCCGTGATCAATTTGGTTCGAAAGGTTAACGACCCCTCCCCCCTTTAAAAAAAGATCATCGAATCCAGCGTATCTTTCTCAAAATCACGAATGTGAGGAGTATGGAAATTCTTCTATACCTCCGACTACACGTATGCACGTTTCCTTACACATTTATATTTATACAATACATATATAAAGTCGTTCCCTAAACACGTGTTTTTCACGATACATGGATTCAAGTACCGGACTCGAATTGAGAGAAACATCGGGTTCGATACCGACGGGGCCACCATCTTGAATCGAAAGGCGAACGGAGCAAACGGGGGGGGAGAATTCGTTGTTTAAAATGCGCAAAAAAAAAAAAAAAAAAATAAAAAAATAAACACCGACAAGAAGAAAAATTACCAAGCGTATTGCACCGTATTGTTCACTCGCAATAAATCGATAATATCGAGCAACTAGAAACTAGATCTTATTTACAAATAGAGTACATTACATTAATCTGGGCCCTTTCGCATAATTGTCGACCCCTTTAGAAGGCTGAAATATCATCATTAACTGATCGGAATCGACGAGAATACATGTAACAGTTTTTTGAAATAAATCGATCGAGTTGTGATTTACGATGCCCTCCAAAGAAGGTACAAACTAAACACGATTTCAAAGATTAGATCAATAGATCTAATCTAGATCACCGAACACGATATCTATGTAACAATAATAAATTAAAAGTAACTCGAAGAATATTACAACGTAAGAATTGTAAAAGGAAAAAAGAAAATAACTAATCATAGTCTTTGATAAATTGTCATGCAAACAGGGCCCTGATCTTTTATAAATAAAATTATTATTACTTTCGAAATATAATTATTAGTTCCGAATCGTCAAATAATAAGAAGGAGTGGTGAAAGATAGTTTCGCAATTTGGCACGACTAGTTGCCACCAACACGGTGACGTAAGAGCGTAACATGAAAAACTCATTCATCGACTGATCGATCGATGCTTATTAACCGATAAAGATCGCAAAATCGTCCAAAAAAAAAAAAAAAAGAAAAGAAAAGAGAAAAAAAGAAAAAAAGATTCCCTCCCTCCCGTCACCTGAGAGTCACTTCTAGAAGTAGCTCGCGCGAATTTCCAGCAGCTTTTCAACGTTTCACGATTCGATCGTCCCGAACATCGCCCCGGGGGAGGGGAGGCGAAACAGTTGTTCGAGGAACAGAATCGAGAGGAGGTGAAACACTCGGACCACGATATTATTATTATTATTATTATTGTTATTATTATTATTATTATTATTATTATTATTATTATTATTATTCGTGCGGTGCAGCGGGGACGAATTCCAATTAGACGGTGGGCCCGGTACTCGAGGTCGCCGCCACGTAATAATTCCTCGCTTGCAAGTGATTCTGAAGATGATGCAAGCCGGGCATCTGTTGGCCCGTGCTCTGAATACCCTGATTGGTCCAATGGGGGGTGGTGGTCGGCGAGACGACGAGCTTGGAATCGGGGCTCGCCGACGGCGTGTTGGGCGACGGGAGGGCATTCGTCTCGGCTACCACGTCCACGTCCACGTCCTCCTCGTCTTGCTCGGCCTCTTGAAGATCGTGCATCTCGTCCTCGCTGCAACTGAATCTCCTCGACTTGGCCGACCTCAGATCCGACTCGATTTGGTGTTGGTCGTCGGGCGCGAGGAGAGACGCAACGTCGAACTGCCTCTTCCTCGACGGTTGAAACGACGAGGATTGCCTCAGATTGCCTTGATTCGTTTGCTGAAACGTTTGCTGCTGTTGCTGTTGCTGCTGATGGTGAGGGTGGTGGTGATGGGGCGTCCAAATTCCCGTCATCGGTTGAGAAGCGACCGGCGGGCCGAGCGTGGCCGGTGGGGGCGGGGTGGCCGGCAGAGGCGGCGGGCTCGGACTGTCCGGCTCCTCGTCCACCGCCAGACCCATGTGCCTTCGCACCTTCCTCTGCGCTTTGCGCCTCCTGAAGTCGCCGCGGCGAAAATCCTCCAGATTGGCGGGGTGGATCGCCCAGTAATGTCCCTTCCCGTTCGCGCTTCTCCCGGATTTCACGAAGCAATCGTTCAATGACAGATTGTGCCTGATCGAGTTCCTCCAGCCCGGGCCACGGGTACGGAAGTAAGGGTAATGCTCCAGTATGTGCTGATATATATCGGACAGGACAAGCTTCTTCTCGGGGGACGAGAGTATCGCCATCGCGATCAGACCGATGTAACTGTGCTGCGGCTTCGGCTCCTCGGGGATTCTTTGGTGGTGCGGGTGGAGCAGTGCCATGGACAGGGCCAGCCTGCTAGGGTAACCGGCCGCGGCCGCCGCCGCCGGGTACAAGGGCAGGGGTGCCGGGAACCCCGGTCCCATTCCCAGATGAGCGGGGGCGGTGGAGGGCGGGTGGCCGACACCTGGATGCTGGGGGTGCAGCTGCTGGGCAAGCCTCAGCCTCTCGGCCATCGCGTAATGGTACAATTGAAGCCGGTAATGCTCGAGGCCGGGCAAGAAACCGGTCATTGGGTTGCCAAGACCGACGGCCAACGGTTCCTTGGCCGGTGGCGGGCTTTCATTGCTGCACATGATCTCCTCCAATCTTCTCCTCGTTCGCGATATATCCCTCGATTCACTTTTCGTTGCCTCGCTTCTCTCTCACCTCCTTCACGTTCCACATTCAAACTTTTGCACGCGATCCTTTTGTACGCGTTACGTACGCGTTACGTTGCGGATTCGAATTAAATTCGGGGGAGAGGGGGAGGGAGGGAGGCGTGAAGGAGGAAGAGGAGGAGGAGGAGGAGGAGGAGGAGGAGAAGGAGGAGGAGGAGGACACGATGTCACCGTCGTGAAAGACGCGAGGAGGCGACGATTGGTACGCGGGCACGAACGATCCGTGGGCCGATCGACGCGAGGAGGCGGCGGGCGCGTGCGACGAGACGAAATTGGAAAGATCGGGACGATCGGATGGATCGATCACTCACTCTCACGCGCTCGGGGGGGCCCCGATGTTTTCAAAACGGTTTTCAGCCTGTTTGTCACGATGCGCTCCGTGCGACCGACTGGTCATGATTTACGATTCGGCCGTGCGCCAGGAGAGCACGGCCGATGGCTTTCTCCCCCACTAGCTCCTAGGGGGAGAAACGTGGCAAGCTCCGCCCGTCCACGGCAGAGAACGGTGTACGAGGTTCAGGCAAACGCGCTCCCTCGAACCGGTGTGCCGATCCTCCGACCAATAAGCAACGGGAGGACGGCTCGAAGATGGAACCCTCTGCCGACCGCCACACCTACCACCATGGATATTGATCCTGAATTCCGTAATCTAGGCGCGCGGGGGTGGGAGCCGGCCGAGACTCGCCGCCGAAACACGCTCTTGGCTCAACGTCGTTCCTCTCTTATCTTCTCGGGCTACGAAGCTCGATATCATAGCGGGCCGATTCGTACACCGTGCGGAGCGGCGACGCGACGCGTTTCAACCCTCCCCTCCTCCTCCTCCTCCTCCTCCTCTCCTGCCCTTCCAAGCGTTGTGGAGAGTAGAGCGCTAGTTTGCTCGGGTTCGGTTAATAGCCGCCTCGTTTTCGAGTGTCCGGGAATCCGTTGACTATGAGCCTGGTTATGAGCCTCCTCCCGTTCGCTCGTCTTCTCCGAGAAGAGTAGCCGGCCGAAAGATGTTTCGCTTCTGCTCCGGTTTTTCTTTTTCTTTTTTTTTTTCACTTTGGAAAGAAGAAACGTTTCCTTGCGGTCGATGATAACGTGGAAACGGCGTCGAGAGGCAGTATATATTGGTGTATTCCTTCCAATTTCGAATAATGTAATTTCGTTACAGGCGTCTTGAGAAATTCGGCGCGTATACACGACTAATATTTTCAATAATATCTATCGATCCGATCCGATCGGATGCTCGGCTCTCCAACTCGATTCACCAAACACTTGACAAGAAAGAGAACGATTCCCTTAATTTGACCATTGCCCAACAAAGGAGAATCCGTTCCTTCAAAACCTGGAGCAACGATGAAAAGAACCTCGAGCCTTCCTCGGCGCATTTAGTCGGCGGGGTAATTCGAAAGGGGAGGGCCAGCCTCTCGTTCGTTCACACGGAATCCTTTTCTCCTCCGTGCCGTAATAACAAAAGGCGAAGCGGGGTAAAAATAGAGAAAGAGTGAGTGAATGAATGAGAGAGAGAGAGAGAGAGAAAAAGAGCGGAGTACGCGGCATTTATATGGAGGCGCCGCCCTGCAACTATTTGTAAGCATCCGCCATGCTGGTTTCATATCTGCCGTTTCGGCTTGCACAAAAACACTATTTTTCACGACCGGCCCAGCTGGCAATATGGCGCGTTTATACACGTCGACGGGCCATGCATCGACTCCGATTGCAATTGTTGCGTTTCATTGCAAATAACAGCCCCTCCGCGCCCCAACCATCCCCCCACCACGCGATCCCATCACCCCTTCGACCGTGTTCCCGCGCTCTTCCGTTTCTCTGTATCGTGCACGGGAAACACACGGCCCCCGTGTCAATTGGAGCGTGTGCGTGCCGCGATGTAATTGGTATACGTGTATCCAATGGACCAACTTCCGTTTTTGGCCCAGTTTTTCCTTCAACCTTTTCCTCCTTTCGTTCGTCTTTGAGAGGGAATTTTGTGAATACGTTTTGCGAATATGGGAATACAGGATCGAAGGATTGTGAAGTGAAGGTTTTGAGGGTGATCGAACGAATTTGCCTATCTTTCAATTTTCCATTCTCCGTGCAATCGGTGACGAGTCATAAAGAAAGAAGATGAATTTCTGTGAAATTAGTTCGCGTTAGACGAACTGAAAATATTATTGGAAAAAGGAAAAGAAAAATGCAAAGATACTTGACGAAACGAATACTTGTTGGAGAAAAGGTAAATTAAAGGAAGAATACGAATCTGGCGAGGTTGGAGAAGAAAGAAATCGGAGAAGCTGTCAATCGAGGGCCATGCATCTGCCACTTACTCGGCTCGATCGTTACACCACCTTTTTTTCCCCACAATGACGCTCCATTTCGTCACAATTATCGCCATTATTCGAGAAGAGCATTTTAGCGACGCCACGACAATGGGCCGATATCTATATATATATATATATACACTGGTTCAGACTACGTACACACCCACACACATATACACGCACACGTTCAACGAGCAAATTTTTTCGTATTGCGCGAGCGAAATCCTCTTCTCGATTTTATTGTGTGTTTTGACACCGAGGTTTCAAATGTGGCCACCACCATTCGACCAAACGACGCCTGTTCCCTTAACGTTTAAGGGAAGAACCGATCTTATCCGAACGAGTTTTTCCTGCGAAAATATTGGATACTCGAACCCGCTCCCGTTTCTTATTACTCGATTCGTCGGTTTTCACGATCCGGCAATCGTATCTGATCGGACCGAATATAGAGTTACTGGAACACATCCATGGGATTGAATAAATAATATTTCGAGGTTTTTCCCAAGCTGTAACAATTTCCCTGAAAGATTAAATAAAATAGATTGAATAAAATAGATTGAAGGACGGTTTGCTTTTATAAAGGCGATCCTCGACCCGTCGATTCAAAAGTGGTGTATTCAGATTTATTTTTACTAAATTTCGAATCATCGAATATTATACCCGATTTCTTCTCTCCCTTTCGACGAAATTCGATGTTAAGCAAATCTCAAAAAACAAGAAAGCGTTCGATTTTACCGGCCGGTTTAATGGTCAAATCCATTTATAACTTCGTCAAACTAACGTTAATCTCGGCTTTGCCGATACTTCTCCGCTATAATCCAGATGCAATACTCGGCAACCACGGATAACGTCGGGGTTAATAAATGTGTCGTGGTGGTGGCGGCAACACCGTTGTAACGGACGAGTTTCGTGGACCCGGATTGCACCGGGTATCCGTTAGTTTTGATGCTTCCAAATACACTCCTAATCGGTTTTCAAACTCCCCTTAAACGCTCGCGAGAACGTAGGATCCGATAAACCAAACTTGAAGATTTCACGTGGACGCGACGGGAACGGGCTTTTCAACTTGCACGGAATTCGATCAACGATACCAATTAAAGGGTTAAATTGTTGAAATTCCGACTCGGGATCGGTCAATGTTCAATTCGAGTGTCTCTCGTATCTCTTTTTTGAATTTCAATTCATCCCGATCGAGTTGAAGTTAGACAAATTTTCAAACAGATCCCTCTGTTTGAAACGACTTTCGGATAACAAAAGGTAATTTTTTAATGAAATTCTTTTCCGAACCGGAAGTGAAATTCCATTAAAAATTCTAGGAAAATTCTTTGAATCGCCGCAACTTCCGAGATAATTAATCTCCGGTTCGAACGAACGGATCGTTGGAACCTCGCCTTCGTTTCGTTTATCCCTATACAACTTTCGCTCCATCCTCCCAAGATACCGTCAAAAGACAATTTTTATATAGAGAATAAGAAGAATAAGAATAATAAGAATAATTTTTTCGTCCTTCGCTATTCTCGTTCGGCAGAAAGAAAATAAAGAAAATACGATTTTTATACTTCGATTTATAGAAAAATCGAAGTCTCTTCTGACACACGAAAATGAAAGAATCTGTAAAACCCAAATACGAACAGAGAAGTATATACACATACATCTCGCAAATTTGTCGAAATTTCTTTTCCAATCTCCTCTCCAACCTCTCCCCACCCTTCCATTCAACCTCAACCGTCTGGCATGGCCCTTTCACGATCTCAGAGATGTATTATTTCCCATATTACGACCATCTAATTAATTTCCACCCCGGTTCCCTCCTCCTCGATCTCGATCCCCATCCCCCGAGAACTTGGAGCACGCATATCTGCACGCACGTATTCAGATCGGAACGCACGGATCGAGAACGAAGAAGGCATCCATTAAATTCGCCCCGGCAGTGAATACACACACGCTGGTTGGTGGCGCAAAGAGAAAGAGCATTTAACGACGAGCGCGCTTTATGCATATTCTAACGAGCTTGCAATCAACCGGTACTAAACATTAGCAGGGCTTCTGGCCCCTGCCTTCCTGACCTCCTTCGCAAGAGGAGAGGACGGACGGGTGGTGAAGAAAGTGGAAGAAAGGGAGAGGCGGAGCGGAGAGCGAGGAGAAGGGAAATGAGGAGAGGCAAAGGGGGGGAGGGGAGAAGGAGGAGAGAAACCGGTACAAGGCGAGGAGAAACACGATAGAGAGAACCCCGTGGAGAGGAGAGAAGGTCCATTAGCTTTGACGCTGCCTCTCAAAGGGATGCTACCGTTTTAGCGACGTGTACCATCCTGTTTCCTAAGCATCCCTTTTACACTGAGCGACGTTATTGCGCTTGAGATAGGAAAATATCGTTTCTGGGTACATCGAGACGGGAGACCCTCCCGCTAGCAGCTCCACGTCTCGCCCCGCTGCTTAAATATTCATAATTTATAAACTCTATCGCCCCGGTCCCGTCGGGGGCTACCCTGTTTCCCCGCCATGAGATTTCATCAGATTCTTGGATCTTCTTTCGGTAATGGAGTGAAACGGTTGTGCACAGCGCCGCGAAACCGGCAGAGAAATTTGTTCCCCAGAATTTTCGAACATCCCAAGTGTCCATATTATTGTATTGTTGTATCTCGAGAGGAGAAATTTGTTTCATTTTCTTATACGCGTTCATTTATAGATCACAATGAATAGGATCTTGGATTATTCTTTTTTATGATTTTTCCTTCGAGTTTCGTGTACGGAGAAAGGAGAGCATCCTTTTGTCATAATCGATTGATAACTCGTTCTCAAGGCGTGAAAAAGTGGCGTTCGAACCACTCTCGAGGGGTTCAGCCGAGAAGTGCCCTCGAGAAGGCGATGACGCGCGTAACGACGAAATAACGAATGCGCGCCACTCGAAAGCGGAAGCTTGGAAAAGAGATGGAGGAGGGGGATCCCTCCGCGGGATGCCATTTGTGTTTACACCAGCGGCCTTTCGAGATTTAACGAGGCATGATAGACTCTTCAGGGGGGGGGTAAACGCGGAAAGAATCGTTCGTGGTCGAACTCGATCGAGTATCCCTCGTAAACGCAATGCTTGGAATAGAAAAAGAAAAATAGCCCGACATATCTGCACAATTATCCGCAACAATGGAGTATATTAGAATTCGTTGATACTAAGAAATTATATGAAGAATAGAAAAGTTCTCTGATTTTTTGTGATTTAAAGTTTAGAATCGTTCATTGCTCTCTGCGTGATGCAAAGCAAAATATAAAGAACAAGAGTAAATTGGAATTCGTCTTATTCTTATTCCACTTTGTAATTTTCTTTTTTTTTTTTTTTTTTTCAATTAGGTATTATCGAGAGCGCCGTTCAGAATCCACCGCCGAAAAGGAACCCACAATAGACCCACAATAATACGATAATACGACCGACGTTTAAAAAGAGATTGCCGCGTGGACGCGTCCTCGAGCGGAAGTCCTCGAGAGGATCTCGAGTGCCACCTTCTCGATTCCGCGATCCCGGTTGAAACGTGACCGTTTGGCCGTGTAACAGGATTAGAAGAAGGGGGATAGATTAAATTTCGAGATATTTCAACCCCGACCCCCGCTCGTGTCCGTCCACTTTCTCTCTCTCTCTCTCTCTCCGCACTTCAGTGGTAACGTTCTGTCCAGTAGGGGAGGACGGTAGGATTTTCGCCAATATTTTGGGTGTTTAGCCTTTTGTCGCGGGACACTGGCCATTGTCGCGTGAAACGATGGGCGTGGAGTCGCAGCGTTGAAAAGGGAACCGGTCACCTTCTTCTTTTCCAACACCCTCCTTTCTCCTCGGCCCCACAAAAGGAGGGGGGACTCCGATTTACTTAATTTTCCGCTGCACGCGTTCCGATGACTCTCGAATTTGCCGCACTTTTGCGGTGAAGAGGGAAGGAAGCGAAGTTTTCAAGTTTTCGACGCAATTCGTAGGGAAAAAAAAAGCGCCTTCTTGTTTTATTTTCATTTATATTTCTTTTCGCTTCGTTCAGATTTAGAATAATTGTTGTTTCCATTTTCGGGGAAATTTATTGCGTGGACAATTGGAGCGTGGAGTTTTTCGAAAGAAAAAAAATATTATCGATTCTAATACCAGCAACTAACTATATCTTTGATATAATTCGAAATAATTATCCTGAAAAAACTGAATAATAATAATGATCATATGGTCACTCGAGATTCCAAGTGTGGTGGTCGATGCGTGTAATTATACCTGGAAATTATTCCTGGTAAGAAAGGGGAGGGCAAGATTCTGGTTTCCAATTTGTGGAGCACGGTAATTTGCTTTCATTTCCCAGCATGACACGTCTTCTGTCTTCTCGTAAGGTTGTTGCTCCTCGGGTTATATATGGGAGGATCGTTCGAATGAATCGTGACACCGCCTCATGGTAAATACAAATGGGTTATTATTAAGCCGTGTGGCGAGCAAGGCTCGGGAATGGACAACGGAGCGCGGTTGAAACGATTTGAAACATAGACGCGGTTGTGGAGACGGCTGTCGCAACAACTCGAGTGTTTTCCTAGGTTCTCTAAATACGGAGCTCGGTGGAGCTTCAGTTGGTGAGCGGTGTCAATGGAGAGGTAACCAAAGTCCGTGGAGAATAACAGTTTCTGTTGAACCTTTACGTGTTCATTCGATCCCTCCCCTAAATTGATATTAATCGCCTTTTATCGCGTCGAACTGCATAAACATATATAGCTATGATAGTTTTTGATGATTTTAAAATTTCTAATGTGATATATCTTCTTTATGGAAATATATTTCTGTCATTAATCGATGAAAGGAATATTCGTGTATTCAAAATTTTTGGCTAATAAGAATAAAATAAGAAAGTATAGTATATTTTCTTTGTGAAAATATATTTTTGTCATTAATCGATAAAAGGAATATTTGTGTATCAAATTGGTTCAAAATTTTTGGCTAATAAATAAGAAAGTATAGTATATTTTCTTTGTGAAAATATATTTTTCATTAATCGATAAAAGGAATATTTGTGTATCAAATTGGTTCAAAATTTTTGGCTAATAAATAAGAAAGTATGGTATATCTTCTTTGTGGAAATATATTTTTGCCATTAATCGATGAAAGGAATATTTGTGTATCAAATTGGTTCAAAATTTTTGGCTAATAAATAAGAAAGTATATCTTCTTTGTGAAAATATTCTGTCATTAATCGATGAAAGGAATATTTGTGTATCAAATTGGTTCAAAATTTTTGGCTAATAAATAAGAAAGTATATCTTCTTTGTGAAAATATTCTGTCATTAATCGATAAAAGAATATTTATGCATTGAATTGGTTCAAAATTTTTGGCTAATAAATAAGAAAATATATATCTTCTTTGTGGAAATATATTTCTGTCATTAATCGATAAAAGAAATATTTGTGTATCAAATTGGTTCATCAAGGATTGTTGTAAAATTATCTTTATTAACACATTGGTAACACATTACATTCTTCATGCGATATCTTATAAAAAATGTTAATTATTGTTAAATAAAACAAGCAATGCTATAAACAAAATGTTATGAATGCTTAAATAATAAGAAATCGTTATCAATATTTTTTGAAAATCTTTTATTTAGGAATATAGAAATAATGAGGAAGAGGCAGTTAAAAATGGAAGATCAATTGAATATAGTGCAGAAATTTATGCAAATGTGTTGTCGTGTTGTATCAAAAGTGAAAATAATATTTTACTGATAGTAAAGTTGATTTCTTTACACGACATATTTGTTTTAAATTTTGCTTGCTACCTCTTCATCGAGGAAATTGTTTTCAAGCATATCACATTAAAACACATTACTAGAAATATCCTCAAATATACTTATTTCAATAAAATATTACACTTTTCGATCGTTTATTAATTTCAAAAAAACTACTTGAAAAATCAATCATTATATACTTATCAGAACATACCTGTCATCAATGTGTTAAATAATTTACACTTTACAAAAACGATCAAAAATCTTGCCTACTCTCAATTCTCTCACAAAATTCATTTGCACCATTTCCTCTAATTTGAATTTACAATCGGCATTACAATTACTTTCCCTCGATTAATACTCGATCTCTGTTTGAAAAAAAGATTTTGATCGTGCACGTTTATTAAACGGCGGATCGTTTCATATTCATTTTGAACGGCCATTAGACTGGTTGATCAACGATCGGCGGGAGGGAGGGGAAAAAAAAAAAATCAAGGCTCCTTCCATCCGTGATCGATAATCAGGAATACGAGATCAAAGCCTGCCGGTCCACCGTCATGGTTAACGTCCAAATGTCGTCGACGCGAGCGAAGTTTCGAATGAATATTTCAGGGTAACCGCCGTCGATGGGATCCCGTTGATGGTGGCAACCCTCCCCGCATGTTGTTCCCGCAAAGAGCATTTGTGTAATCTATCAGTACTACGTCCGGTACTTTCGGGGATGAAACCCTTTTGTCGCTCGCGCGAGGTGCTTAAGCGGTTGGTTAAGTTGGAAATGGGGTGGCTCCGTTGTCCCGCGCACGCTATAAATCACGCTTCCACCTTATCGAACCTGCATTGCTTAATTATTATCTCCTATTCGATTTTCCATCCGCTCGTTAACTCGATTCAAAACGTATTTTTTTACCATCAATTTATTCTCCGTGCATTATATATATATATATAAAATGGAAAGTTGAAAGGCAATGTCTTCCCCTGTATATGCCTTAAAAATATACTCGAGGAATACATCTAAAATAAATTTTAGATAATAATTTTAAATAATTTTAAATTTTAAATAAATTTTAAATAATTTTATTAATGTAAAATATTTAATTGCGGAAGGCTCGATTTTTTTTAGGAGTCTGTGAAAAAATAAACCGTGGAGTAAAGTAACTTGTAATACAATTACAAGTTAATTTAAAATTGTAAAACGTAATGTAATATAACTGCAAAGGGGGGAGGAAGATTAACGATATGTATATACAATAAGGAGTTGAAACGGACAAAGGAAACCGACATATGACAATAAGGAATAATAATTTGCGGTGGAGATGCCGATATCGAGATCGAAGGACATCGATATTATCGAGCAGCTGTCGCGTGGCGCGCGGCGGTGGCCGCGTCTCCGTGGCCGAAGTTGACAACAAAAGGGAATCCCCCTCTCCTTCTGTTTTGTTAATCGTTCTGCATAATGGAAAGTGAAAGGGGTCCTTGTGCGACGTGCAACGTTAAATATGTACATGTAAACGGACGTATCGCAGGGTTGAACCAAACCAAGCGTAATATTCTTTGTAATGGAATACGAGATTGAAATATTACGTGGATAAATGTATATATATATATATATAGAGAGAGAGAGAGAATCAGAGATTAAAATTTGTGGTGGATTTATAGCGTTGAGTGAGGTAGATCACTCGTCGAGGATAGTGAACGATTTTGGAAAATAATATTTGAATGAATTGGAATGTGTATTATTTATCCCGTTTCCCGAATTTAATCCGTGAAATTAGGCTGGAAAGAAGAATTATGAAGAATCGTGTCTAACCAGGTTTTAATTACGAGATTTGTAGATATAAAAATAATTTTGAATATTGGCAAGTTGTCTTCTTTGCGTCGAATATGTGTGAAAGGCGTTTAATATTTTAAAATAATTAAATAATAAAAATATATATATTTCTATAATTGAAGAAATGAGGAAAGAGCAGCTGTAAAAATGAAGAATTTAACAAGTTTAGAAATTGGTGGAAACACAGTTGTCATATGAAGGTTGGTCGTAAGATGCTTATGCGCTTCAGGTTGGTGTTTCGTACAAAAGTGCAGGGCAGGCAGACTTTACGTAGAAGCGGATTGGATTAGGATTTGCCGGAAAGGGTGGCAGAGGTGGTCGAACCCAATTTGCATGCCATAAACCACGTCGGCTCGTGAGATTCAATTTGAAAAAGAGTAGCGGAAAGCCTGGTGTGCACACACGTATAACGCCTCCCTCCTCTCTCCTTCAGACATTTTTCATTTCGTGTACGTAAAATTGTGAGAAAAATTTTCAATTTCTCTTTTTCTTTTTTTTTTTTTTTTTTTTTTTTTTGAAAACCAATTAAACATCAAGAAATTCCAAATCTTTTTTCCTTTTTCTTCTTTTTTTAAGGAGTAAAATTCCAAAAATTTAAATCTTAACAAATCTCTCGATATTTTCTTCAATTTCGTAAATCGATCGATTACGAAGATTCTTACATCCTTACGAAAATAAATAATTTTAATTCGTATTCATATTGCAAAATTCAAATCTTCCTTTTTTCTTTTCTTCTTTTTTTTTTTTTAAAGAGTAACTCTTCTAAAAATTTAAATCTTAACAAATCTCTCGATAATTCTTCAATTTTGTATATTCGATCGATTACGAAGATCCCTACGAAAATAAATAGATTCGTATTCATATTGCAAAATCCAAATTTTCCTTTTTTCCTTTTTCTTCTTCTTTTCTTTTTTAAGGAATAACTCTTCCAAAAATTTAAATCTTAACAAATCTCTCGATAATTCTTCAATTTCGTATATTCGTAAATCGATCGATTACGAAAATCCCTACATCCTTACGAAAATAAATAGGTTCGTATTCATATTTCAAAATCCAAATCTTCCTTTTTTCCTTTCTTCTTCTTTTTTTTTTTAAGAAGTAACTTTTCCAAAAATTTAAATCTTAACAAATTTCTCGATATATTCTTCAATTTCGTAAATCGATCGATTACGAAGATCCTTATATCCTTACGAAAATAAATAAGTTCATATTTATATTGCAAAATCCAAATCTTCCTTTTTTCCTTTTTCTTTTTTTTTTTTTTTTNTTAACAAATCTCTCGATAATTCTTCAATTTCGTATATTCGTAAATCGATCGATTACGAAAATCCCTACATCCTTACGAAAATAAATAAGTTCATATTCATATTGCAAAATCCAAATCTTCCTTTTTTCCTTTTTCTTTTTTTTTTTTTTTTAAGGAGTAATTCTTCTAAAAATTTAAATCTTAACAAATCTCTCGATAATTCTTCAATTTCGTTTATTCGATCGATTACGAAGATCCCTATGAAAATAAATAGATTCGTATTCATATTACCAAATCTTCCTTTTTTTCTTTTTCTTCTTCTTTTTTTTTTTTTAAAAGAGTAACTCTTCTAAAAATTTAAATCTTAACAAATCTCTCGATAATTCTTCAATTTCGTATATTCGATAAATCAATCGATTACGAAGATCCCTACGAAAAATAAATAGTTCGTATTGCAAAATTACTGCGAAAAACATAGAGCGTAGTCGACGAGGTAAGATAGAATTATTTGTAAAAGGGGAATTGATAAGGAGAATATCGAGGTGGTACAGATGTACGAACATGTGTTTCGACGTGGCGTTAAATACGCGGTAACACTCGACAACGGTTTTATATTCGGCCTGTCACCGGATCCCGGGTCGGCGACATGAAACTGCACACTTTATTTCTCGTGTTACACCCACGTACCATTGGGTAATCATCGTATAATAGCCGAATAATCACTTGCACGAGGAGGGGTCGGCCGCGGCTCACGCCACTCGGATAAATAAGAAGCGAGGCCGGAGGCTAGGGGACCAATATGGCCACCTTAAACGGCGGGACCCCAAAGTATCTAACCCCACCGAGATGTTTATTATTCACTTAGGATGCTCACGTACTATTTATTCCCCGCTGCGCCTCGTCCCGAATCTTGTCGACTTACCCCTTCGGCCAACGTCTATATATCGAACAAGTGTTACGCGAAAATATATCCAACATGTTTTCGACGTTGTAGATGGGTTGGATGACTTTTGTTGGTCGCCGTTTTCCCCCATTCTAAATATTCGATTACGTTTTGGATTTTCCTTCTCACTCTTTTTTATAAAAAAAATTTTGATCCTGAAAAGATTAATTTTATAATATTGAAAATAATATGTTTAAACGTTTAAGAGGAATGTATATTTGAAAGAGATGTTTTAATTCAATCATAAAAGGTGAATATATGCACGAATCGTAATCCTATCTCTCGATAGGAATGGAGGAAATGTAACGGAGAATGATCCGTTAATAGGTTCAAAGTGTTGATAATTTCACGGTAATTAAGGAGTAAAATATTTTTGCATCGATATACAAGTTTTTACAAGTACGACAATTACAAGAGGACTTATGAAGACCATAACTATATTGTATCAAATCATGAGCGATAAATTTGTGTAGAAATATAACTAACAATAGTTTTGATAGATTATGTTTATATACGATACGTGGAGAAGGACACGTGATTGAAAATATGGAATACAATCGCGAACCGTGCCCCTGGAGAATAATGGACGATTGCGGTGGTGCCTTCACCATGGGTGCCATTTGTGGCACACTCTTTCAAGTAAGTCCCTTTTACGAATCTACCTTCTCGCTCAAAATTTCTTTTATTTACAATTTCAAACAAAGATCTAACGTTACAATTTTCCGTAGAGTTCTATTTCTCGAATGTAAAAGAAAACTCTTACCTTTCCCCCCTTATATATTATCATTATATTAAAATAAATATATTAAAATAAAATGGCAAATAGATTTCGAAATCCATCTCTTGTTCCATACCATCGTAGAGTATCATAGGATTTCGGAACGCGCCATCGGGTTTCCAACGAAGATTCTACGGCGGTATAATGACAGTGAAAAACCGGGTCCCACAAATATCCGGCAATTTCGCCATTTGGGGCTGCTTATTCTCGGCGATCGAGTGCACCCTGATACATTTCCGCTCGAAGGAGGACCCATGGAACTCCATACTGAGTGGCGCCCTCACCGGTGGCGTTTTGGCCGCCAGAACCGGGATCCCGTCCATGATAGGCAGCGCCACCGTCGGCGGCATCTTCTTGGCGCTCGTCGAAGGATTCGGAATAATGGCGACCAGGCTTCACGCGGACGCGTTCGCTCATCATATGCAGATGTACGAGATGGAGAACCTTCCGGAATTTCACGGACTTCCGCCCAGGGCGAGATTAGGTTTCACCGGCGCGCCTGTAAGTACGGAGAGTGTGACGAGGCAGGTTAATGGGAATGGTATGGAGGTTGATAGGATTAGCAAGGGTAGATGACTGGATTTTTTTTAACTCTCTTCTCTCTCTCTCTCTCTGTCTCTCTCTCTCTCTTTCCGTCTGTCTATTTCCTTTCTCGAGCGGTATTCTTCACCGTTATCTGGTACCGTGAGGATACACATAATGCTGGCATTATAGTTGCATTTTTATTCGTACAAAAATTGTATTTGTATTTTTTGAAATGTAATGATAACGAATTTGTAAATTTTTATCACATCGGTGTGATGTGAATCGTGCGAGTAAGGAAGGGTAATTAACCGTTTAATAAGTTTTTTGATACGAAGAAATTGTATTTTGTGAAAATTGTATATCTTTGTATCTTTGTAAATTTTTTATCATTGGTGATAAACGAGTAGGGAGGGGGGGGGGAGGAATTATTATCGATTTAAGTTTTGATACGAAGAAATTTTATTATAACTTATCGATATAAAAAAAAAAAAAAAAAAAAAAAAAATGAGGGAATTGAGTTTTCGTAGGGATAATTTAATTTTAGAAAGAAACAAAAAAGAAAAAAAAATGTAAATGCAATACTTAAACTCTTTTTTGTACGTGGATATTGAAATCTTGCTCGAGTTTCAAGAGTTTTTTTAAAAGATGATATATCACGTTCGATATTATCCTCCACTTTTGTACGAAGTGTAAACTAGATTTTTTATCGTGTACAAAAAAAAAAAAAAAAAAAAANAAAAAAAAAAGAAAGAAACCATTGGAAGAATTGCGCACTTTTCGTAACATAGATTATAGCAGAAGTTATTATTACAACTTTTAAATAAATAACTATGAAAACAAACAAAAAAAATCGAAACAAAATTTTTTTTCGCCATTATTATAAAGTAATCGAATCGTGCAAATTTATCGATCTAAATATTATCATTAAAAGTACACAAGTAAGTTGAAATCATAATTACTCTCTCTCGAGAGAGAGAAACCAACTCAAACCCCTTATCTCTCTCTCTCTCCATCGATGGACACAGATCCGGACAGAGATAAGCCGGAAGAGGATCGTTCGTCGCAAGGTGGTAATGACTGTTTTGACAGCGGCTCGCGCTCGGACCGTTCTGGACGGTCCGGAACAGTGCCTCTTCCAGCCTCCATTGTCGTCGACACCAGATTGGAATCAATATTTACACTCGAGCCCGTGTAAGCCGTGGATTAACGTAGGCTCAGCCGATCCTTCCAACCCTTTCTTTCGATTGAGTCAGACACACACACACACACACACACACACACACACACACACACACACACACATACAGCCACAATACTCACGACCGTACTCACGAGAGAAAGATTTCGCCTGAATAGGGAAGGGAGAGGGGGGGGGGCCTCGTCTCCCTCTCTTTTTCCCTCTACACGGTAGCCAGCCTTTTTTTCGAACCCACTCGAAAACCCACCCGTGTGTTCCGCGAGAGTCGAGGAGGCCACTGGCTGTGTGCTTCTAAACGATTTTTCACGCGTCTCGAGAGGGGTCCTTGATCCAACGAGGGATATCTCTCTCTCTCTCTCTCTCTCTCATGGCAGAGTGGGTATTTAGACGTGAATGAAGCGTTGAACGACGACAATATGAGAATTCGAGTTCGTTATTGTAACGTGCTCGACCGAACGAGAGTGCACGCGCTGGTAAGCTACCCTCAATTGAACCGTGGATAATTCGCAATTGGATTATCGTGGCCGATCTGGGAATCCCATGGTCGTGTTCTTGTTAATCGAATGCGAGTAAGATAGTGAGAGAGGAGGGGAATCGCTTTGTTTTTTTTTTTTTTTCAGTGAGAAGATGGGAAAAGGATCTCCCACGTTGTGGAAATATCGTATTTATGATATAATATCGATGAAACGAATCTTCGATTTGTTTTGTATGTGCAAATTTATGAGTGATCGAACGTAGGTAGGTATTCATCCTTGATGGATAAGTCCATCTTGGAGATATAGCAGACAGTTACTAATTTACGGTTAATATCCTTTTTATCCTTTGAGTTATCGTCAGAATCTTTTTCACAATTATCGACTGAATAAATTTCGCAGATAAATGAACACAGAATGAACAGAATCGTTCGATGCATGTTTTTTTTTATATGTTTGGAAAGTTTTTGAACTTCATCGCGATTTATTTGTTAATTATAAAATTATTTCGTAACAAATTCGCAATTGTCATATGTAAAATTGTCATTGTTTTTCCTTTATCAACCGTGGATATATTTGGTTTATCTTTTACGATTGAATGGAAGAATTGTGTTCAATCGCAAATGTTTGTTAAAGTTAAAAAGAAATTTTAAAAATAATTTTTTTGATATTTATATTTTGTTTGTATTGGATTGTATTCATAGATCTCCAATTTCATATTTTCTCTACGAACAGACTCATAAATAAGTTAAAATATTCATGGATTAAAAATTACCTCTCTCGAGCGCGTAAATTTTGCGAAACAGTTATAGACAAGGAGAGTGATATGATGAAAAAGGACAGAGATAAAGTAAAAATTAGGAAATCAGTGCCATCTTCAGAGTGCCGCAAATGAAACAAGCATGGACAGGGAATAGAGTGAGAATTGACTATTAAGGCCATCTCTTGAAAACGTTTTTAAAACGTGAACGCAAAGTGGACTTTGAAGATCAGCGCCATCTCTTAAATATTTCTAGGAAGTATCTCTTATTTAATTCTCAAGAGATGGCGCTATCGTTCAATTCTTACTCTGCATTATCTTGCTTTCGAGGAAGTATCTCTGTCACTCACGAGATGGCATCGAGAGTCAATTCTTCTTCTATCTCTATCTTTTTCTATTTATTTGCTATCCTTTCTTTTTGAGTTTCATTTGCGGCACTCTAGAGATGGCGCTGATTCCCATATTTTTATCCTATCTCTGTCCTTTTCTAACAATCCACTCTCTTTGTCTATACTTGTGTTTCAGCGGTATTCTGTAGATGACGCTGATTCCCAAATTTTTACCCTATCTCTATCCTTCTTCCACTATTTACTCTTCTTGTCTATATTCGTTCTTGGCGCGTAATTACAAATACGAAATCAAACGCTTTGCAAAACATAATTATACAACTTGATACAACTACTTTTAAAATAAATCGTAGTAACACGCATGACTCTTGTCTGATTTTTAAAAATATTTTATTAAATAAAATTGCGAAATAAAAATTTATTCCTAATACCAATATTAACGTTTTATTGAACGAAGATCAAGAATGAAAATTATTCAAACGATGCTAATATATATACGATAGGAAAGTAAATGGAACAATCATCATAGACCAGAGCTAACCTAATATTCCCCTGACACATTTATGCGTACCAGATTTCCCTGAAAATATCCAAATATACGCGCATAATAAAGCTATTATCGAGACATTTACGTCCACGTCTCGTCCCGACACGTTTCGAGACACGGTCGAAAATGAATCGTTCGAACAAAAGGCTGGCCCGATCTCTTTATAGTTATGCCGAGACACGTGCCCCACATAATTCACCACCGATAGTTATATTCCATTGTAGCCGCTGCCTATTATATACGACCTTTACGAGCCGAACCACGAGCAAAACCTTGAAATGGTGAACACCTACCCCCAACTATTTTCCCCAAATTTTCTCCTCTCCGCGTTCTCACTTAGAGATGAAATGTCCAATAAGAGTAGTGTAAGAAAAATTACAAACTTAACAAACAAACGCAACAATTCGCGGCGTTACCAATTACATTTAACCGCGTGTATAATTGCATAATTAGAGGATATCCTTGTCGCGCCCTCGAAGAGGAGAGGTGCGTAATAGGAGGAGAACAGGGAAAGGGACCCTCGGTTAAGTGTTAACTGTGCCAACAAACCCTGTTCCTTTCGCAACCCCTTGCTACGTGGCAAAATACACCCTTCCCACCCTATGAACAATCGAAGCCTCAAGAGAGGCCAGCACTCGAACGATCGTAAACAAACTTTTGATCCTCCCTTTAAACGTTTCCTCTCTATTCATTCAACTCTATCTAATCTACGCAAACATTTTTCCCTTTTTTCCCCTCTTTTACTCGAAATATATCCCCCCCTCCTGGACTTTGGGATAAAATTCTAAAAAAAAGACAGATCAGAAGAAGAAAAGAAAAGAGTCATCATCCCTTAAACCGGCCTAATCACTCGGCCCAATTTTTTTGCCCGTTGGAAATTCGTTGGAAAACGTTTCGAATAATCGATTCGAAACGGAAGAATGCTGACCACGCTGATGCCTTATACGTGGTGGCGATACGATTGCTTCGGAATTGTTTCTAGATTGCTGCTATTCGAGCAAACACGTTCGATTCGGAGGAAGGCGGGTTTCGAAGCTTTCAGGGTAGGGTAGTTTCGTCGGGAAGAACGGAGGGGGGTTATAATCTGTATTATCCGCCGACTATTAGTGTCGAGAGGATCGAGGATGCGCGGATTACACTTATTACGGTAGATACGTCGAGTAACATTATGCGTAACGCTTTGGGCGTAACGAATCTCCCGACGAGATTCGCTTTCCCCTGTTTCTCCCCTTTAAATAAAATCTCGCTTCCTGCTTATAAGACGTCTCCTATCCCTCTCCGCAGTGTAACACTTTTCATCCTACCATCTTTTTTTTTTCTTTTAATTTTCCCTTCCGAAAAAAAAAATGTATCATTTCTTCGATTCGTTCGAGGATCGAGTTTCGATGTAATATTTCATTTCCTTCCAGGGTACTTCCTCTTATCCGAATCGTCATCGTCGTTGTCAGCGCCGCGTGTCATCGATCGATGCTAACGCCACCACTCGACTAGGAAGTGATAGAAATCAAGCTGACGTTTTCGAATTTCTTTAACAATCGCGACGATGGCGTTCTTTGGAAAAGAAGTCGAGAAATCAAAGCGAATATAATTCGGTAAATCGATAAATCGGCGGCACCCTTCCTCTCGCACGTACACCCTTGCTTCCTCCAACGGTGTACGACAACTGTTGGCCTATTAAACTAATTGACTGCACAGTATGCCGTCGTGGCCGCGCCACGATGCTCGCACGGTTTACACGAGCGTGTCTCTACGTTTCCCATATGTATACAACTCTCGCGCCTATCGAGCAACCCTCGCCCAGAAATTACCTACGCATCGTCGCCTCCGAACAAAACGAATCTCTCGAAATCGAGACTCGAGTTATGCTAATGCCAAATGCCGAGTAGCGGCCCATAGTCGAGTCGAACTTTCTGTTTCGACTTTGAAATTTGCTCCTTCGTTTCGTTTATTCGGCAAGTAACGATTGATTTAAAAAAATTAACCTAACCTGTCTTCGTAGATACCTACTTTATCTCGATTAATATTTAAGTATCGTAATAATGTACGAATAATTATTTTAAAAGTAATTTAAAAGTAATCGAAGATTTTTATTAATTCTTCTTATATTTACTTTTTCTTCTTCTTATATTTATTACGATCGATGTAAGTAATTAGGAAATCGACAGGAGCTCCTTGAAAGCGTAAACCCGTGTTTACGTGGTGCGTGTCGGTTTTTATCGCCACCCATGGCCGGCATGCGTGGATTTGATCGGTATCGCGAACCCTCTCGAGCCCCGTGTCTCGTACAAATCAGCCGCACGGGAAGCCAGCTTTAATACCCGGCACACGGCCTCATCATCAAAGCGATCCTTTCAGTATTGATAGTATCCACCGAGGGCTACACTTAACCACTCTATCTTCCTTTGTCCGGGGCCTAGTTTGCGGTAGAACTCTGACTACCGCCGTTCACCCCTACGATCCATTCCGCAAAAATGAAGTTCGAGTCGAGTTTAATCTTATCCTCCGATCACCCACCCGCCGATATTTCTATAATTAGGCGATTAACCGGCTTGGAGGAAGTAATTGTTAATGAGGATTTTTTTTGGAAGGGAGGGTGTTTCTTTTAGATATGAAAAGATGGTAAGATATTCGATTGGATATTTGGATCTTTGTTGTGTATAATGTGAATATCCAAGTCAAAAAAATAATTGTTAATGAGGATTTTTTTTGAAAGGGAGGGTGTTTCTTTTAAATATGAAAAGATGGTAAGATATTCGATTGAATATTTGGATCTTTGTTGTGTATAATGTGAATATCCAAGTGGGTCAAAAAAATAATTGTTAATGAGGATTTTTTTTTCATAACATTTTTTCAACATAATTTTCAACTTAATCGTTAATATTTATATAATTAGGAGACGATTAAATGGGTCAAAAAAATAATTGTTGATGAGGATTTTTTTTTGATGTTCTTTTAGATAAAAAAGTTGATGTGTCAATTTATATTTGATTGAATATTTGGATCTTTATTATGTATATATCATGTGAAAATGAATGACGAAGTGGGTTAAAGAAATAATTATTGATGAAAATTTTTTTTTTAGATATATTGGTGTTTCTTTTAGATATGAAAAGGTTGATGTGGATATTGGATTGGATATTTGGATCTTTATATATCTGAATAATGTGAAAATGAATATCAAAGTGGATCAAAGAAATAATTGTTGATAAGGATTTTTTTTTAGTGTTTCTTTTATTGATTTTTAAAAATATGAAAATGTTGAATATAAATAATTGTGGAATGGTGTGGAATGATATTGGATTTTTATTGTGTTTAAAGGAAATTTTAAACTTCGATTAATTGAAAATCTTATTCTTAATATATATCAGTATCTCAGTTCTTGTATACCATCTTTTGTGAAGCCAATTTGTTATTTGATTTTCATAAATTAATTAATCTTATATGGACACCTAGCCATACATATATATATATAATATTCTGACGAAATAATTTTTCTATTAAATCCTCAAATATCGAAGATAAATAAAAAACACTACTACATCAATCTTAAATAAAAGATGCCAAGAAGTCGATTTAACGAAAAGGCAAAGAGCGAGGAGGAACGAGGAAAAACTCGATAAAAAGAAAGGTCAATGCGCGTCTTTTTCAGCAACAGGGCCCAATTCCCCTCCCCTCCTTTGACGAAACATCGTTTAACGAACCGCAAAGAGGCTGGTGCAGTTTATACCCCAGTTGGCCATTATGATTTTTCCTTTCTCCCTCCCCCCACACGTGTAATAAATATCGTTGCGGACCCCTGACAATTATCCTGTCTCGTTTTCTCTCTCTCTCTCTCTCTCTATCTGCCACGCGTCCTTTCAGATACGACACAGTGACGACGCGCGAACATAAGGTCTCGTCTCAGTTTCACGCCTCTCCCCCTCGCCCCTTTTTTCCCCTCCCCGCATTCGAGTGGCCCGAAATCCGTGACTGCATTATTTTATTAATGTCAACGGCTCGATGGTTAAAAAATGATGATACACGATCTGTTCCGAACGTTGCTTCTCGACCGTTGCTGAAGAAGAATAACATGGTTGTTGCTGTTCTTGTATCGGTTCCTTGCCTCTTTCTTGATAAAATTTTTTTCTTTTTTTGTTTACGAAGATGTAACTCTGTGCCTCCGACGATGATGGAAAATTTTGTATCAGATCTCCTCGTGGTAAAGGGGAGTTGTATATAATAGTACAACGTGAGAAATTAGGGAAATGATGAATTTGAAACTTTTAAAAAATTGGAAAGATTTTATATTTGATTCGAAATACGGATGAAGGAATAAAATAATACTTTCACTATTTCTCTTTCTTCTTAAACAAAAATAACAACAGCAACAAATTTCGAGATAAACAAAAAAGCTGAAAACTATCCCAAACTTCCAAGAAATCCCCACATCCTTATGATCCTAAAATCCGAAAGACGAATTAACCTTGTTATCCCGCCGTCAAATCGTGCGAGTTAAAATCCTAAAAAAAAAAATCCTCGCTTAAAAAGAAGAAAAACCTTTTCCTCCGTCATCGATGGATCCGTTCCAAAAAAAAAAAAAAAAGGAAAAGGAAAGAGAAAAACTCGTCCCCATAAAAGGGAAAACACGGTAAAAAACACGATCGACACGGTATCCCACAAACTTCGAAAAACATCGTCGTCGTTCTCCGCTTGCGTTCCAAGCGTTTTTTCAACGGGCAAAGAAAAGAATCCAGCAGCGCATCCCCTCTCCCTCCCCCCCCTCCCCCCTCCCGGTCTGCGTGCGTGGCTTGAGTTCGAGTATGATCATAATGTTCGGTAAGTACGTGTTTGTAGTTACCCCTGAGGCAAGCCAGCCACCCCCTTCGGCCGGAGGACCGAAGCTCCGCCTTCATCCCCGTTATCGTCGCCATGGGGTTGGTTGGTGCGCGGCTGGCTCGCACGGGGGCGGTTCTCGGCCTCGTTCCTCTTCCCTCTTCGTCCGTTCCACTCGATCAACCCTTATCTCTGTCCTCGTCTCCCTTCTCCGCGACATTGTCGCCGCGACATCGAGAGAGAGAGAGAGAGAGAGAGGGCGAGAGAGTTTCGGGAAAGTGTCGCGAAACGTTGGCCTCGACAGTCGGACAGTCGTTCATAGTCACCCTTAACGGCCTCTCCTCTTTCGCGTAGTTTCATTCACTCTGTCGCGAGATTACTCGTTCGTTCGTTCGTTCGTTCATCGATTCTTCTCGACAAGTTCTTTTTTCTTTTTTTTCCTTTTTTTCTTGTGAATATTTCTTGGCCACGAAGAAGAAGAGGAGGAGGAGGAGGAGGAGGAGGAGGAGGAGGAAGAAGAGAGGTTTTTGGATCCTCGTGACAGGATTAGTAGGTGACTGATTGGGAAAGAAGGGGAGGAAGGTATCAATCCGACAGGTATTTCTCGTTGACGTATCGTTGGGATGAGACGAGTTGAAGCGTGAAAGGGGGAGGGTTGTGAGGGGATGTGAGAATGTGAGAAGTGTGCACACGTGTTTTGATGATAAGTTTGTTTGCGCGATTATTTGAATTTGGGAGGAATGAGAGTTTGACGAGGTCGAAGGGGGGATTCGTGACGAGAAGATTCGAATTAATATTCTTTGTATTACGTTGTGTCAACAAAAGTTTCGGGATATTTCGTGAAACAGATAGAAATTAATTATTAGAAATCGGAGAGTTTGAATTGAGATAATGCAATCTATTCTTCAAAGTTCGCTTCACTTATTGATTGACAAGTGTCAGATTGCTCCCTTTCATCGCGAAAAATATAATTAAAACGATCCAATCTTGTTGAATTTGATCTACATACGGATGAGCAAATGACGCTCGTGAAACTTGATACCAAATTATTACCAAATATTATATTTTCCTTGAATATTTCCAAGTAAGAAAAATAATTCTCATTACTCCGGGATATACGAGAAATTCCAAGTATTTTCAATACATTTCAAAAACTTTCCAAAAATTCCTCAAACTAAAATAAAAAGATCATAATCATTCAAAACCATATATGAGTACATCAACGAATTCAATTTATAACGAAATTTATAACAATTCGACGCAAACACGATTGTAAAAAAAAAACCTACAAGCTAAGAGTTAACCAGAAAGAATAGGAAAAAAAAAAATAGATATTCTTCCTTCATTCATAACAGCAAAGAACAACAAAGAAAGAAATACATAAGTTACGGTGGAGACGGTGTTTCAAGCACCGTAAAAATTGTTGCCGGTCACTTCACGGCTGTTTCTAAGTAAATTGATAGCCGATTCACGAGTCGGGGATAAACTGGTCCCGCGGGAGCTCGAGGGTTTACGTCGAGCGGAAGGGGGTTGGTTGGCTCCCCCCGTTGCGCTGCAGGACGGCCAGGCAAACACCATAAACTGTTTGTCCAGAGATTAGCCGTCGCCTTTGAATTTCACTCGCGAAAGACCTTAAAGAACAACAACCTGTCTGTCCCGCGCAATGAAAGAGGGGAAGGGAGGGGGTTTGGAATTAATATCGCGCAACACCTCGATCCGGGGGCTCAGGTGAGGCCAGTGGAAAAGTTTCACCCGGTATCATCCGAGCATCTGGGAGCAATTTCACGAGTTACTAAAGTTCGACGGTTCGAGTAATTTTTCGCTTGGCTACTCGCGAACGATCGCTCCTCTATCTCGTGGACCGACGTCGAACGACCGTTTCGCAAATATGTCGGCCATCTTCTCGCGCGCATACGAATCGCATTTCTTTCTCTCTCTCTCTCTCTCTCTCTTTTTTCTCGCTCGATACCTTTTTCGCGTCGAATTTTTTTCCTCCGTTTCAATGATATTTGTACGTGCAATGGTTGAAAATTAATGATATAATAATTTTTTCGTGCTACTTTTTCTTTTTGTTTTTCATTTTCGAAACTCTCGAAATACAATTTGTATGAATTCATTTACGAAAATATTGAGAGTGATATAATTTGATCGGTAACGATAGAAAAAGAAAGGAATCTAAAAGTGTATTTTCAGTTCGTTTCTTTTTTTTTTCTTTTTGTTTTTGATTTTCGAAACTCTCGAAATACAATTTGTATGAATTCACTTACGAAAATATTGAGAGTGATATAATTTGATCGATAACGATAGAAAAAGAAAGGAATCTAAAAGTGTATTTTCGATTCGTTTCTTTTTTTTTTTTTTGTTTTTGATTTTCGAAACTCCCGAAATACAATTTATATGAATTTATTTACGAAAATATTGAAAGTGATATAATTTGATTGATAACAATAGAAAAAGAAAGGAATCTAAAAGTGTATTTTCGATTCGTTTCTTTTTTTTTTCTTTCTGTTTTTGATCTTCGAAACTCTCGAAATACAATTTGTATGAATTCACTTACGAAAATATTGAAAGTGATATAATTTGATCGATAACGATTCGTTTCTTCTTTTTTTCTTTCTGTGATCTTTCTTTTTGATCTTCGAAACTCTCGAAATATAATTTGTGAAAATGAATTCATTTAGGAAAATATTGAGAATGATATAATTTGACCGGTAACGATAAAAAAAGAAAGGAATCTAAAAATGTATTTTCGATTCGTTTCTTTCTTTTTTTTTTTTTTTTTGTTTACATTTATTTTCATTTTGAAAGGATACTTTGATATGGATGATGTTAAGGGTGTGGATTATAATGGACGGTACTTGTTTAAATTACGTAATCTTCTTGAGAGATTGTCGAGGGAACGCGAGTCATCTTTTGACGTTCGTAAATAGGGATTAAAATGCAATTCGTTTAGGATAACGTAAATATTTCTGACTACAAAAGGACACAATTTGTCAAATTGCTGCGACGAGAAACATATCCACTTCGAGTGCAGCTTCTTGAATGAATTTTAATATGGGCGAGACATGGCAAAAGAATATTTAACTCCTTAATTTAACTTGATGAGAGATTTTTCCCTCGTTGCGATGATTAATGATAACTTTACCCTAGTTGAATAAAATTAAATTTATCTTGTTGCCAAATTTCTTCCTTTTGAAAATCCGTGAGTTCGAGTAATAAAATAACCATAATGATCCGATTAACTTTTTTTTTTTTTTCTACTGATTTACGATAATGTAGAAAAATTTAAATAAAAATCAAATTCGAAATCTTGCCAAAAGATCATTGGACACTTTGAATAATTTTTAACACTCTATTTTTGGTTCGTGAGAACATAAATCAGATTTGACAAGAATTAAGAAGAGAAATTTGTAGAAGAATTTAAAAAAGTTTAGAAAAACTTTGAAAATTCATTACAGATAATTGAATAAACACACGAAAAAATATAAGATATTAAATAATCACTTCAACGAGATACTACGAATCGCCTATAGATTATCACCAAAACTTATTAAAGATTTCGATAATTTCATGATTCAAGAGAACTCTCTTTCTCTCTCTCTCTCTCTTTCTCTCTCTCATGAAAAAACTGAATCCACCGAAAAAATCCGCGACACAAAAGGAAAATACAAAACAAGATTGAAAAGAGTGGGAAACGAAATATCTCGACGAGACGTCCTAAATAGAAAAATCAGGATCAAGAAATGGAAAACAAGACAAGAGGGGTGGTAGAGCGAGGGAGGAGCGAGAGGTCGAAGGTCGCGGAGAGGGGTTGCGAGAAGGCAGGAAAGAGATCGAGAGAGAGAGAGAGAGATACGAAACGAGAGCACGATGTAGTCATAATGGAAGCGCAGAGATTTAACAACGTTACAATGAACGAACGAGCGTAGCCTGGACCCTCGAAAGGCGGCCGCCACCGCCGCCTCCAGGAGCCGGAGGATCGCAGATTGAATTGTAAAATAACCGAGAGGGGAACAATGCGCCTCGGTACAACATTGTGTTTGCATTTAAATAATCCGCGAGCCCGCGGGTACGCTTATCCTCGCGACTTCGTTCTACCCTCCACACACACACACCTTTCCTCCCCCACCACCATCCCCTTGTATCGTGTCCATTTGTCTCGCCTACGCTCTATGCAACTCGCGCGCGCTTATTTCCCCGTGGAAACGCAGCTTCCATTCCATACATCCATATAGCATGTNTATATATATATATATGTATATACATGAGGAAGAGAGTAAATAGAGGAGAAGGAGAATTTTCACCGGTTGTTTCGTCCTCGCGTGAACGAGAAATATTCGAGGCTCGAATAATAATTGGATCGCCTCGTTTTATTATCGTTCAGTGAAAAAATGAAAAATTTAATCTATTGATTAAACAATCATGATTGCACCTCCAATCGTATCTGATTATACAACTTTCGAATGAAAACGTTATTCGAGAGTATATTCAATAAATAAAGAAAATTAAAAGGGAAAATTTCAAGTTCGATCGAGTTTTCCAACGAAGTTGATCCTCCTCTCGAAACGGTATCGAGGAGGGAGGTAATAATCGAAACGATCGTCGCGTCGTCGATTCGTGATTCGTTTCCGTCCTTTCCAAAACGATTGAATCGAAGAAAAGCGGAAGAGAAGCTCGCCCCTTCGTTTCGAATCATCGTCCCTCAATTAGCTAATGAACGGCGCATAAGTATAGAGAAACAAACAACGCCGCTACCATTAGTAGAATGGTACGCGGCCGTTTCTAGTTTGTACTAATTGTAAGTAGCGAGTAATTAATGCGGTCGATTCGAGTCCGATCTGTCGAACCGCTGACCAACGGCATCCAACGGAGCCAATGTGGAGAGGGGGAGGGGAGAGGAGAGGAGAGAGGGGGGAGGAGGTTGAATGGGTAGGGTAGGGTTGTAGGGTGCGGAGTAGACACGGTGGGATTGCAGGTGGGCCGCTCGCTACATAGTGGGGAGCGGAGAGAGAGGGAGAGAGAGAGAGAGAGAGAGAGAGAGGTGGCGCAAAGGGGGAGGGGGTTGTTCCGGCTCGGGTACCGGCATTGTTTCACGGTGGATGAGAATTTAATTTGCACGACGAAGAGGGATAGTTGGTAGCTGGAGAGAGGAGAAGGAGGGAGCTAGCACGAAGGTGGAAAACGGAAAGAGAGAGAGAGAGGAAAAGATAGGAGTGGAAAAGGAGGAAGTGGGACGGTGGAGCGAAGGTGGAGGGTCGGATGGGTGCTGCCTTGTTTAAGCGTGGGTGGGGGGTGTCAAATTGAATTACCCCCTGGTTTCACGGTCCCTGGGGACGTTTGCTGGAGCGCTGGCGCTCTCTGTGCTTCTACGTCAAGGCTGTACCATCCCCCGTTCGTTGTAGATGGGGTTTTATCCGCGTGCACACCGTTCCACGGTTTGTAGCGGTGCACGATGTACACGGGTGTACCTTCATGGAGGCGTTTTCAATTAAAATCAACACCGAGGGTTGCCTCGTATTCTCTCTCTCTCTCTCTCTCTCTTCTCCCTCTTCCAGTTCTTCTGTCTCAGTTCTGTCGTTGGTTGGACGTCGTCTATCGATCACGCTGTCTCTTTCTCTCGTACCTGCGCAAAATCGTGTTCTCCTTTTTTTTTCTTTTTGTACTTTTTCTCCCTCTTTGTCTCGTATCTGGCCTCTGGTTGGCTCTGTCTCCTCTCTTTGTTATTACTTTTTGTATTTCTTTCTTTCTTTCTTTCTTTCTTTCTTTCTTTCTTCCTCTATTTTTTGATAGTTGCTTTGTTTCTGTTTCTTCTTTTTTTGTTTTTTTGTTCTTTCCTCCTCCTTTCCCTCCCCAGTACCGCCGACTGTCCCTCATGAAAAATTCACGAATCTCGCGAGTCCCGATGAAATCTTGTTGCCGCGTTAAACTAATGGAAGGTTGGTCCATCGGTCCCGGAGCATTTATTTATCGGTATTTCGCCTCCCATCTTGCGAGACGTTCCTCTCTTCGTCTAAGAGGATAAGGAACCCGGTTCTTTTGCCGTCTCTCCTCGTCGATTCACCTTTTTCTTTCGCCACCGATTTCCCTCTCTCTCTCTCTCTCTCTCTCTCTCTGTCTTTTCGCCCTGCGTGGTGCGCGTCACCTTTGACGGGGTGGAATTCAGAGTTCGATTCCAAATCGATTGCAAATCACGATAACGCTTTATGCAAAATTGCTCGTTATTATGTATAGAATATAATAAACGTTGTAATGAAATTTTTAAGAGATTAAAAAAGACGGGATGCATTATTAGTTGCATAAAAAGTTTGTCGTTCTTTTTATAAATGTTTATATATAAAAACAACGAAAAAATCGAACGATCTTTCGTCATTCGAGAATTGAATTTAATCACACTTGAAATCCGTTCGCGTTCTCGCGTGAACGAAAGTTAATCGCTCTAATAATGGACATACATCAATTTTAGTCGTTATTGATTGAAAGAGACAGGAGCATCGGAAGAAAAAACGTTTTAATCGAACTGAATGCGAATATCCATATCCATATCTCGCGTTTGATTGACGAGAGTGATCGATAGAGCGTTAATAAGTATGATGAAGGGAAAAAAAGAACTTATGTTCTCTTGTGTATATATAAGAATACTTCACTTGAACTTTATATTGAAATTTATATTTGAAATTTATATTTGAATATTTGAATATTTCTCGAGAAAATTTTTAATTTCCGAGAGATGGTTTGCGAGATGGCGACGATGATGATGAGTGTCTGTTGTGAAAATTGATCGTTATTTCTCGAATATTTTTCTTCTTTTTTTTTTTTTTTTTTTTGTTTTTTCGCAGTAGAATGGACGGGCCGGCGGTATTATCGATGCCGCCGATAACCGCGCCCCAAAAATCGGCACAATCGCCGCAGCCGCAGTCGCATTCGAAATCCAATCAGGTATGTGTTTTTTATATTACATGGGGTTTTATAATTGTATCCAATAACCGATTATTCAGCCGCGTTTTATTCTCTATTTGTAAAGAAGAAACGCTCAAATACTCATTAATTCGTCTCTGATAACGTTTTCTTTCAATCAACGTTATTCTTAATTTTATATTAATATATAAAATAATATTATCATTATTATATATAATATCATTATTCTTAATTTTCTTCGCGAGTAGATTGGTAGCAAAATTAGCGCACAACGTACCCTGTCCACTGTTTCATTTTCGCGAGAATAAATAAGCGAAATTCTATTATATAATAATCCCATGGTTTCGAAGAAAATAAAGAGAGGAATAAGAAATAGAAAAATGTAAATGTTAAATTCGCTTCGATTTTATAGCAGTAAATCGTGTAAGGCCACGTTGTGAATCTAAACCGTCAGGAGTTGCAGGTGGGCACCGTGTCCCTTTACGGAATTCACATCGTGTCATTGGTGATCGAGGGCCAGGAGAGGCTCTGCCTGGCCCAGATCAGCAACACGTTGCTGAAGCAGTTCAGCTACAACGAGATCCACAACCGAAGGGTAGCGTTGGGCATCACCTGCGTCCAGTGCACCCCCGTCCAATTGGAAATCCTCCGCCGTGCCGGTGCCATGCCGGTCTCGTCGAGGAGATGCGGCATGATTACCCGAAGGGAAGCCGAGCGCCTCTGCAAATCGTTCCTCGGCGACAATGCGCCCCCCAGGTTGGTTAATCCTTCCAAAATTCTCGTGAGCAAACCAGAAAGCAAAAAAAGAAATTCGAGGCTTTCGAGATTCAAAGATCGTCAAAACTGACAGCAAGAATCTTTTCCAAAAGTATATACACAGATTGCTATTTCAAATATCGAAACACTTTCTCAATAACAAATTCGTAACAATTTTCTCGAGTTGCTACTCGATCCTGGTATTCCAGAACGCATCTTTAACGTCGGAACGAAAAACCAGTTTCTCACCTACCCTTTCGGTAGATAATAAATAAGTAAACACCAAAAGAAAATGCTCCTTGCATCTTTGTCATCACGCGCGAGATTCTTACGATAATAATAAACGAATTCTGAAGAACGTATAACAATTGGAGTATCGAGAATCAATACTAAAATATTCGAATATATATATATATATAAAATGATCAAGAAATCTTAATCTCTCGATTAAGTTTCTCATCTGTTCGAAGGCTACCCGAGGACTTCGCCTTCTCGGTGCACCACGAGTGCGCGTGGGGTTGCCGGGGCGCGTTCCTTCCGGCGCGTTACAACAGTTCCCGCGCCAAGTGCATAAAGTGCGCCTACTGCGGCCTCTTCTTCTCGCCGAACAAGTTCATATTCCACTCGCACAGGATCGGGCCGTCGGACAAGTACGTGCAGCCGGACGCGGCCAACTTCAACTCGTGGCGGCGCCACATGAAGCTGTCCGGGAATCCGCCGGACGAGGTGGTGCACGCGTGGGAGGACGTGAAGGCGATGTTCAACGGGGGGACCAGGAAACGATTGCTCAACAACCCGAATTCGAGGGAGTCGCCGAGCCCTGCCAAGCAGCCGAGATCGTCGCCCACCGCTCAGATACCCACGCTCGTCCCCTCGCCCACCCATCCGCGGGTGCCCCCGTTCCCGGAGTTACCTTTACCGCTGTCAAGGAGCCTGGTGATGGACTACGTGTGGCACCAGCATCAACAGGCCGCCGCCGTCGCCGCGGCAAAGACGCCCGGATTCCCCTTCTCCCCCTACGCTTTGCCGTGGCTGGCCAAGAGGGGACCGGTCCTCTTTCCCGGTGAGTCCACCAATCTTTTATGAAATTTATGTGAGATTGGAATTGGTGAAAGGGGGGTGTTGCCAAGGTTTTCTTATTTGTTGATGAGTATTTGTGCAGAATTTCTGAATGGTTTGGGAATAGATTTGAAACAAGGTTTAAAATAAGTTTAGGGGTGAGTCGGGGAAACTGATAATGATTGATAAGTGATTGTGTGCGATTTTAAATAGATTCGGGGAGAATTTGAAATAAGGTGAAATAAGTTAAGGAAATTGATAATGATTGACAAGTGATTGTGTGATTTTAAACAGATTCGGGGAGAATTTGAAATAAGGTAAAATAAGTTAAGGAAACTGATAAAATAAGATAAGGAAACTGATTGATAAGTGATTGTGTGATTTTAAATAGATTTGGGGAGAATTTGAAATAAGGTAAAATAAGTTAAGGAAATTGATAATGATTGATAAGTGATTGTGTGATTTTTTTTAAAAATCGATGAGATTTTGGAATGAATTATATAAATAGGAAATTTGAAATAATATTAATGATTTTATGAATTTTTAGAAATTTATGAAATTAGTCAAAAGGGAATTGGGAAGATTTCTTTATTAATGAATAGATTTTATGAATAGATTTGGGAAGAATTTGAAATAAAATAAAATAAATTTAGGATAAGTTAAAGAAACTGATAAATAATTTTTTAAAAATCGATGAAACTTTCGAGCGAATTATATAAATGGAAAATTTGAAATAAACTTAATGATTTTATGAAATATTTTTAGAAATTTATGAAATTAGTCAAAAGGGAATTGGGAAGATTTCTTTATTAAGGAATAGATTTTATGAATAGATTTGGGAAGAATTTGAAATAAGGTAAAATAAATTTAGGTAAAATAAAGTTAAAAAAACTGACAAATAATTTTTTAAAAATCGATGAAATTTTTGAGCGAATTATATAAATGGAAAATTTGAAATAAACTTAATGATTTTATGAAATATTTTTAGAAATTTATGAAATTAGTCAAAAGGGAATTGGGAAGATTTCTTTATTAAGGAATAGATTTTATGAATATATTTGGGAAGAATTTGAAATAANATATAAATGGAAAATTTGAAATAAACTTAATGATTTTATGAAATATTTTTAGAAATTTATGAAATTAGTCAAAAGGGAATTGGGAAGATTTCTTTATTAAGGAATAGATTTTATGAATAGATTTGGGAAGAATTTGAAATAAAGTAAAATAAATTTAGGATAAGTTAAAGAAACTGATAAATAATTTTTTAAAAATCGATGAAACTTTTGAGCGAATTATATAAATGGAAAATTTGAAATAAACTTAATGATTTTATGAATTTTTGGAAATGTACGAAATTAGTCAAAAGGGAATTGCGAAGGTTTCTTTGTTAATGAATAGATTTTATGAATATATTTGGGAAGAATTTGAAACAAGTTAAAATAAGTTTAAACTAAATTAAGGAAACTGATAAATGATTGTATAATTTTTTAAAAATCGATGAAATTTTTGAGGGAATTATATAAGTAGAAAATTTGAAATAAGATGAGTTAATAAGATAATGTGATTTTTTTTTAAGAATCGATGAGACTTCGATTTTTGAATTATGTAAGAAAGAAGTAAGGTTAAACGAATACGTACGATAGAATTTTCAATATTATAATTAATGATAAATTTTCGCCCCGAGAACAAGGTATAAACGTAATTCATATTCGGATATTTAATATCCACGTATTACATAGTTTAGACGGTAATGTATAATAAAGCGGATTACGCGCGCGTTGCGAGCATAAATTATTTTATACATTGCCGAGGCGGGATTCATTAGTATAATTACAGGGGAAATATGAATGTGAAGAGTGCTATGTGAATATTATTAATCGGTGCAATAGTGACGATCGCGTTGTGCGTGTAAAATAATGGTCTTTGATATAATAATTATTCATTATACACGGGCCCTACATTCCCCGCCGCACTCGGGATCGATCGATTCCTGCTCCCTGTTTCGATTTACGCGGCAAACTTTACCTATATTAATCGGTTAAAATTTATTTTAACTAATAGTAGGCAAAATTTTACCTTGACCATATATATACGTATACATATTAATTCGAGTGGCGTGGAAAAGTTACTCGGAACAAATTTTAGCCGTAAATGAACACGCTATTTAGAGGATTAGCTTAACCGGAACAAATATCGTTAGTTAATGTTTCGAATTCATTGCCACCACCAGGATTATCGAAAATATATCCTCCACGCGTATCGCGTTTATTCCCCGACAAAATTATAAAATACGCGAAATACGAGTAAATAGACGAAATATTTCGAAAGATTGCGGAAATAGATCTTTCCGTTTTCATAAGGGGAACGATCCTCGATTTTTCATTCCGTTGAAATTCAACCACCCGTCTAATCTTTCCGATTTAATAATTTCCATCCCACGACAATAATTAAACAATTACGCCAATTAGCGTAATATCAATTTTTCCCCCCTGTTTCCCTCTGTTCAGGGCCTCTACCACCGCCGATAAGCGGTTCCAGCCCCACGGAACCGCTCATACCAACGGTGAACCCGTCGTTGCATCAATCCGCCTTTCGCCCCGTGATTCGTGGGCCGCCGATCGTCGAACCTGTCGCCCAGGACCACCCCTCGGAACGCACCCCCGCGTCCCACAAGGAGGACAACTCTGACGACGAGGTGGACATCGAGACGACCGAGGACGATTCGGTGACGCCCCTCAACATCGCCCCGCAGAACCTTCACCATTCCGTCTCGAATTCCGCAACTTCCGGCGGAAGTCACAGCGGCCGCAACTCGCCCCAGTGCTGGAGCCCCCCGAGAGAAACCGTAAGTGATCCTTCGACGAAATTCTTCCACATTCTCGAAACAATTATTTCATTTTTCCCTCTGTAATCCCCTGATTGAAATGAAATTGTGTAATTGAATCAAATATCTGAATATATAATAGGAAATAGGGAGGAATAAAGTGAGGAGGCGTTCGAGAATGATTTCGACAAGATCTAAGATCTAAGGGGCGTTTGAATTTGAGGGAGGGGGTCGAAATATCTTTGAAAAAAGAAGAAGAAAAAAAGTAATGTAATTATCAATTAATCGAGGCTCCATTAATGGGAGAGCGTGACAGTGTAATGTTTCTCGAAGGACGCCACGTGTCCATTGTTGCGCCCTTCGAACGTAACGAAGTTGTATATCAAAGGTCCCATCGTTTTTTGCCATTATCACGAGCCGATAGGTCGGCAAACACTTGACACGCTCGGCGAATGAGAAAAAAAAAAAACGTGCGTCGACCACCTCGCGCAAACATATTCGCAACAATCGCGCCCCAATTCGAATCACGGCATGGTGTATACTCGTGCACGTGCCCCGTCGAAGAAGAATACACAACGGTTAAAGGAGACGAAGAAACGAAGTTTTTGTTGATGTTGTCTCTGGTCCCTTCGATTAACGTATTAGAAAAAATGGAAAAGGAAGTTCAATTATTATATATCTTGACCCCTTGAGATATATTTGAGAAAATATATATATATATATATGTGTATGTATGTATGGCATACATCTATCGACAAACATCCATAGAAAGTAATACATTAGAGCCATGATCCTTAATCATTGAGTAGTGAATAAACCTATATATTCTTATCGTTCAATAATCGAGTGTGTTTATGTTGGGAGAAAAACCAGCTCCACCCGACTGTACTGTCCCCCTTCTGTAAACGAAAAACGAGATAACTTTGAGTTACGTGATACCTGGCAAACAAATTTACAAACACGGGTTAATCGAATTAAACCGAGTTGTACATTAATTCACGAGATCGAGAAAAATGTATACTTTTATATTAAATAGTTGATAATTAAAATAAATTTTAATAAATGATTGATAAATTTTAATAAAATTTTAAAAAAATAATTAAAATAATATTAATAAATGTATACTTTTATATTATTATTATTATACGTATTATTATTATTATCATCGATATATTATATTAATTAACAATAATTATAAATACTTTATTAAATATACTTTCTCTATCATCTTTCGATGAGGTACAGATATAAATTGAATTAAATAAAGATGAAGGAGGAAATTGGTTATATCAAAATCAGATCCCCTTTGTGTAATAAAAGTTCTTTTTTGTATTTTAGTTTAATTGTTTATTGAGAAGCGAACGAATTTAGAATATTGTTCTTTTAAGTTGATGCAATTGAATTGCTTAATATCGAAATATATTAGGTTTTGGAGACGATTTTATCAAGATGAGAGGATCGTTCTGATTTTCAAAAATTCAGATATGGAAACGTGAATATTGAAAATGAGATAGATCGAAATAATCCATATTGAAGGAAGATAAATAGAAAGGCAAAGTGGAGAAGGCAGAGTATCTGCAATGACACATTTGGGTGCAATGGGTAAAAGAAAAGGAGGATCAAAAACTCGAAACGATAGAACTCCATTTTTGAATAGAATTGTAACCTGCGACGAGAAATGGATGCTATACGATAATCTGGACAATAGTTGGACGCTGATGAAAATCCTAAACGAATGTCAAAATCGTAACAGCATAGAGATAGACACAAAATTACAAAAATTAGCCGAGTCGAAATATGAGATCTCAACCCATCCACCAGATATTTCCATTGTTTCATTTACAATTGTTTTTAAAAAATATTAAAGCTGTGATCTCGGCATTCGAGAAATTTCTTCGCCACGAATGCATAAAAATTTCATAAAAATGGAATTCTCGTTGGGAAAAACTCCATTGAAGCCAATGACTCTCTCTTTCTCTTTCTTTTCTTTCAATGATGTTTCGAATAAAAATTATAACTTCGAAAATATCGGCGTAAAAATTTCACGATATATAAATCTAAAAATAATTTCTAAAAAAATCTCACTTTGAGAAAAACGCCATTGAAGCCAATGACTCTCTCTTTCTCTCTTTCTCTCTTTTTTCTTTCAATGATGTTTCGAATAAAAATTATAACTTTGAAAATATCGGCGTAAAAATTTCACGATATATAAATCTAAAAATAACCTCTAAAAAAATCTCACTTTTCGATAATCAACAAAAAGTATTTGACTAAATAAATAAAATTTAGTTTCTCCATCCAAAAACTTAATTAAAAAACTCTTTCTCTTTCTCTCTCCCTCTCTGATCGTTCGAAATCCACGAAACGGGCGAAATCATCATGGTTGAAATGGAATTGGCGCGCGACGATAGCTACGACAGACCAAGGACACAATAATTAATTTCCGGCACGCTCGATTCTTGGCCGCGGCACGGCGATGAGGCGGCGGTGGTCGCGTGACACGGTTATGAACGCGGTCGTTCATTTAATTATATCGCCGGCATAAGTGTATATCCACATATTACTCTGTGAGCATATTACGTCCAGTCGATCGCGCGAGCCCGTTAGTTCGTATGGTTACGGAGTATTTACTGACACAATAATTATCGCAATTGACGGGGGCAGCCGCACGAGCAGTCAGACCGCAGAGCAAATTCTAGGGACGTCGAGTAGTATTACGTGGCAGGAAACTCTCACACCCTCTTCGCCCTGTCCTAGCCTCTCTATCTATCTATCTATCTCTATTATCCCCCTCTCTCTCTCTCTCTCTCTCTTCGATCTGTCCGTCTATCTTTCTCTTTCTCTCCGGTATCTGGTATTTCTTGGTGTCACGATTTACATGGGTAGACGATGGTGCATCGATGGTAACGAGTAGGGAATTCCTGTATACCGATCATTAATATTAGGACGGAGTTGAAGGGGGAGAGAGAGAGAGAGAGAGAGAGAGAGAGAGAGAAAGAGAGAGAGAAAGAGAGTTCCTTCGAATTCTCTCGACTCGAGGTGTCGATGGTTGTTTGAGCTGGAGGAAAAGGGGAGGAAATACTATTGGGGATCGAAATTCTTTGGAAGGTGTTGAAAATTCTTTGTTTAATATTGAGAAGTTGAAATTGAAATTATTATTGTCTCTTCGATATAATAATAAGCCAGAAAAATTAACTTTAAAAAATTCCAGAGAAAATTCGAGTATTAAAATTTTACTCGATCATTACCACGATCGCGATAAAACGAAGAAGAAACGATAAAGGATTAGCAATAATTATATGATAAAGGGTAAATAAGGAAGAAAGTCAGCCAGTCGAAAATTTATTGCTTACTTGATCCGAAGTGAAAATATTACTATTACCTAATTACTTAACTTTAAAAAATTCCAGGGTCGAAAATTCGAGTATTAAAATTTTACTATCATTACCACGATCGCGATAAAACGAAGAAGAAACGATAAAGAATTAGCAATAATTATACGATAAAGAGTAAATGAGGAAGAAAGAAAGAGAGAAAGAAAGAGAGAAACGTAGTACTATTACCTAACTACTTTAACTTTAACTTTAAAAAATTCCAGGGTCGAAAATTCGAGTATTAAAATTTTACTCGATCATTACCACGATCGCGATAAAACGAAGAAGAAACGATAAAGGATTAGCAATAATTATACGATAAAGGGTAAATGAGGAAGAAAGAAAGAGAGAAAGAAAGAGAGAAACGTAGTACTATTACCTACCTTAAAGAATTATTACCTACTTTAAAGAATTCCAGGGACGAAAATTCGAGCTTTAAAATTATATACGTGATATTAAATAAATCGCGTAAAACAAGGAAGGAACGATTAGCAATAATTATCTGATGAAGGGGGTAAATGAAGGGATCGACGAGGAAGAGAGAAACGAAAGAAAGGGAGGAGAAGACAGCGACGGATGCAGGGTTCGAGCGGGATAAGCCATCCGGATTGCCAGCCAGCTTTTCAATTCCCCCTTGTTGGTGAACGTGTCGAGTGGGACAGATCCGTACTTTGTGAACAGACTCGCCAAAATCTCTCTCTCTCTCTCTCTCTTTTTCTCGACGACATCGACACTGTGTACACGTACACGTGTATCCATAGATATCCGCCACGAAGGGACAAGAGGAAGTGGAAAACCCAGTTACTGCAACCAAGCGACACAGGGGGGAGGGGAGGGGGCCACAAGTGTATCGCGGTAACTAAGTAATCCCCGAACGTTATTTGCAGTTATTTCTCGGTTGGACGGATGGGCCGAGGAAAGGAAAGGAAAGGAAAGGAATTTGGCGGGGATTTGGTATTTTCATTTTCGCCGCGCATCTGTGGTCGTGCAAAGGTTACCTTCTTTCCTTCGACGGACAGACTCAACCTTTCCTTTCCATTTTTTTTTTTTTTTTTTTTCTAAGTTTCTCTCTTTAAAGTATCGTTTAGCATCGAAAAGGGAGAGGAGGGATTTCTTTGTCTATTAAAATTTTTTTAATAAATAGAAGAGTGGTTTCGGTCGAAAGAGCGAATTGTGGAGAATTTTAATATTTAATCAATTAATATTTTCATGAAACGTGTTATTAACGATTATATAATGTCAAGAATCGAGGAGAATATAGATGGATAGTGAAGAAGCGTTAAAAATGTAGCGATATATAAAAGAAAAAGCGAAGGAAGGATTCCTTTGTAGATTTTTTAATAAATAAGAGAGTGACTGTAAAACGTCGTTCGATCGAAAGAGGGAATATTTGATCAAGCAAAATATTATTAACGATATAATGTCAAGAATCGAAAAGAATACGATGATGGGTAGTGAAAGAAAGTTTAACGATATATAGAAGAAAAATCGAAGAGTCGTGGAAAATCATATTTTTTTTTTTTGTTTCTTCATCTTTCACATTTTTCGAAATATTATATTTATATTTTCGAGAATAGATACTCTCTTCTCTCGAGGATATGTCGGTTCATGATATCGAGGCGAAATGTTACCGGGTTAACTTTTTTAAAGATATAATCGGGGAGAGAACGTTGCCAACGGTTGCGATTTAATCACAAGAGATCGTTCCTCCACGGGAAGGGTTCCACGGGATACGAAAGGTCAGATGTTGGCATTTCGAACGGGGGAGGAGAGAACTTTAACTTAAAAATGCCAGCTGGACCTTAAGTAATTGATCAATTGATGACAATTGAACATTACGAGTCGAGAACGAAAACGCATTTTTCTATCCAAAAAAAAAAAAAAAAAAAAAAAACGAGGAAGAAGAGAAAAACCATTCCATCCTTCCTCTTCCTCTTCCTCTTAAAACAGGAGGATCCCATTCTTAAAATCGAGCGTATTTTCGTTCGCTCAAAGAAGTCTGAAAGAAGTATAATTTGTCGCCCCTTCCCCCTCCGTCGCCCCTTCGAAAATCTAATGGCTCTCCAGACGGTCGAAGCGCAATTAAAAGTTGCGGTCGAAACTAACTAAACCAGTCGGAGTTTGATTTAAACGTTCCCCGGCCCCTTCTCCCCCCTCTCCCTCTACGTGACTCCGTTTAATTGCATTTAAATGGATGGTTGGAGGAGGTCGACTGCGTGGAGGAGAGGTGTCTTCTTCGTGCACTTCGTCCACGGATAGAACCGCTTTGCGGAAGGACGCGAGAGGAGAGGCGAGACGAGGCGAGAGAGGGATGCTGGTCGTCGTTAATCACGATCGACCCGGGGAAAAAGAGGATCTTAATTGACCAGAGGAATTGAACGTCGCGGACCTGACCCCGATAATCGCCCCGTCCTTGTTTCCCTGTGCTCGAATACATCAAACGTTTCCCTCCGTCTCGGTTTTATCCGTCATTACCGTCTCAATGGCCGCTGCATTGCCTCGGTAGAAAGAAATTTGCGCGTTCGCATCTTTCTTGAAAAGGGACTCTTCTTTTTTCCTTTTCTTTTCTTTTTTTTTTTTTCATGTCTGCTCTCCTCTTAATTATCGACTTTTCACCCGAAAAAAAAAAAAAAAGAGGAATATCCCGTTTCGAATCCAATTTTAACTCGTTCAGGGATCAAAGTCTTAGGTTGGTGATCGTTGCGAATGCTTTCGAACGAAATCGCGCGAGTACTTTTCTCGAAAACGGGTAATCGTTTTTTTTCGTTAATTATCGATTCTGCTCGAGGATAAGAATCATCGTAATCGTTGGAATCCGATGTTGGACGATGTAAAAGTCACTTGGATAATTGCAAAAGTTGGAAGAGCAATATTCCTCGAACTTGGAATATTGTCAATTTTATTGTCTCAAATTTGTTTATTAAATGATATTTATAACGCACTCTTGCGTGTAATTACAAATAGAAAAGATTGGAAAATTTAAGGAAATAATTCTGAAACAGGGAAAAAAATCGAAATAACATTTAGTTCCAAAACGATTCTTTTATTGGTTCAACGATTAAAAAAAGAAAAAAAAAAAATTCGCCAGACTTGATATTCGATGTCAAACGTATTTTTGACCAAACGGAAAGTAAAAAATTTTCAAGCGAAAAAAATCGAGATGGATGAAATTCCATCCAAGAATGAAATCCCTTTGGATGTATATTACGATATATATATATATATATATCGTAAATCGTGGTTATTAAAAAATTATTCGGCAGCATCGTTTTCGCGGAACGAAGTTATTTCGTGGTTCGTTTTAATGCGATTTGCGCGAGATGCCCGGTGGAGAAATGTCATCGTAGGATGAAATGAAGGTCCGCTATGGAAGTCGTGGGCGGTGACTGTTGATTTAATTATAATCGTCAGCTCCGCCCAGCACCCTCGAATTCGACCCAACTTCTGTCCTTTATTTTCCCCTCTCTTTCTCTCTCTCTTCGTGCCTTTTCTTTCTCTTTTTATTCGATAATATTTTACATTTGTGAAGATAGGTCTCCTGTATATTTTTAATATAAACCTTTCTCCTCGTTCACAGATTAATTTCTGATCATGACGATTAATTTGCATTAAAAGAATGCATAGAGATATTTAAAAAAAACGCATGTTGAAAACGAGCTATGTTGAAAAATGATGCGATTTTGTAGTTTCAGAAATTATGTTTTAATAAAAGTTTCGAAAAGGCTTCTTCTGGATTAAATATAGAAAAATTTCGATTCTTTGATCTTGATAAAAATTCGATTCGAAAAAGGTTATTTCTAACGTTTAATCTTTTTTTTTTTTTTTTTTTTTTGATGAAATTACAAAGAAGAGAGTTCGATTAAATTTTGCGTGTATATCGTAATTCTTAAATAAACATTTTTTTTTTCAAACGATAACTAAATAAATTAATAGAAAGCACTTTTATTTCGAATTAAATTAATCGAGAAATTGGCACGGATGGGGAGGTGATTTTAAAAATTTAAAAAAGTAATAAGGGATAACATTTTTTTTTTTTTTTTAACGAATTGAAATCTCATTTTGGACGAATCTGAGTGCGTTCTCTTTCTTTCTTTTTTTTTAATTTTTTCTTTTTTTTTTTTTTTTAATTTTACGTTCCACTAGATTTGAATCGATTCAAAATTGGCGATCGGTATGTAAAAAACACGGGGGCAGCCCTGTGTATCGAACACTGGCGGCGAAAATAAATGACCGCGTTTGGGGAGGGCATCGATGAAAAGGCGACGAAATTTTGGTGCATCGAGGATGAAACTCGTTAACCCCGGTGCTGTGTTCACAGTACAGCTGTCTGAATAAGAGGGTTTTATAGGGGAAAAATTATTTCATAACTCGCACGCGAAATTGAGAATCTACAAATAATGTTACGCCACGATAAGCGACTGTATTTTATATATACATATATATATATATACATATATATACATATATATATGTATATGTACCGTTGCAATTCGCATTTATCCATATATGCGCCCATTTGTCGAGATTAAAATGTATTCTCCCCTTTGCAAATATATAAAATTATCACTCGTCGAGTATATTTCTTGTCAAAATATCACTCCTGTTTGATAATTGTAATTTTTACAATTACAATTATGGGAGAGGATGAGAGAGAGGAATATATTTTCCTTCTTTCTTTCGATAATCGAATAAAAAAAGTAAAAATGTAATCGATCGAAGTTGTGTCAACGAGAAGTTGAAGTAAAAAAGAAAAGAAAAAAAAAATTGGTACGAAACGTACATCCAAGTTCCAAGAATGATAAAAATCATCCCTGAAATATCCATATAAATTACTTAGAGGGACGTTAAACCGACGAGTTAATCGGTACAAAACGTGTCACCAACGATCATTTTTCATGGGAATAAATAAGTTGGTCGTGACAGATCTGTCGCCACGTTGTACAATCCCTATTAAAAATAAGAACAAATTAAACGATTCACAGCCTGCATATAAATTAACTATTTTCAAGAGAAATATCCTTGATTTCAAAAAATTATCAAACTTCTTCTTCTTCTTTTTTTTTACGGATACAAATGTAGAGACAGGGAAATTCACGTTCTAAATTAATCTAAACTAATCTAAACTAATGCAATTAGTCAAAAAAATTTCTACAAAATTTAAACGTTAAGTATGTTAAAAATAAATAATTAAGAGATTCCTCGATATATTCTTGATTTCAAAAAATTATCAAACTTCTTCTTTTTCTTCATGGATGCAAATTTAATAAAGAGAACATAGACGTTCTATAAATTAATAAAATTCCATTACTTTTTCCCGATTTGGAAAGAATCGCATTTTGGGAAGGAGGAGAAATTGGCGCGAAATTAAAAAATTCCTCGATATATTTTTGATTTCAAAAAATTATCAAATTTCTTCTTCTTCTTCATGGATGCAAATTCAACCTAAAGACAGAGAAATTTGAATATAGATACACGTTCTATAAATTAATAAAATTCCATTACTTTTTCCTGATTTGGAAAGGATCGCGTTTTAGGAAGGAGGAGAAATTGGCGCGAAATTAAAAAATTTCTCGATATATTCTTGATTTCAAAAAATTATCAAACTTCTTCTTCTTTTTCTTCACGGATGCAATCGTAGATAGAGAAATTCAATTCCAAATTAATCGATCAATCGAAAACTAATGCAATTATATTCGAAAAAATTTCTGCAAAATTTAAATTCGTTAAAAATAAATAATTCCTCGATATATTTTTGATTTCAAAAAGTTATCAAACTTCTTCTTCTTCTTCTTCTTCTTCACGGATGCAAACCTAGACACAGGAAAATTCAATTCTAAATTAATCGATCAATCGAAAACTAATTATATTCGAAAAAAATTTCCGCAAAATTTAAACATTAAATTCCACTTTTTCCTTCTAAAAGGATCGCGTTTTGGAGAAGAGAGAAAAAATTGGCGCGAAATTGAAAAATTCCTCGATATATTCTTGATTTCAAAAAGTTATCAAACTTCTTCTTCTTCTTCTTCATGGATGCAAATTCAACCTAAAGACAGAGAAATTCGAACATAGATACACATTCTAAATTAATAAAATTCCACCATTTTTTTCCGATTTGGAAAGGAGGATCGCGTTTTGGAGAAGAGAGAAAAAATTGGCGCGAAATTGAAAAATTCCTCGATATATTCTTGATTTCAAAAAGTTATCAAACTTCTTCTTCTTCTTCTTCTTCTTCTTCACGGATGCAAACCTAGACACAGGAAAATTCAATTCTAAATTAATCGATCAATCGAAAACTAGTGCAATTATATTCGAAAGAATTTTTACAAAATTTAAACGTTAAGTTCCATCACTTTTTCCCGATCTGGAGAGGATCGCGTTTTGGGGTGGAGGGGAGATTGGCGCGAAATTAAGAGAATTCCTCGATAAAAAAAAAAAAGAAAATAAGAGAGACGTAACAGAGAAGAGGATCCGTGGTGGTTGGTGGTAGCGGGGGAGGTCGGGCGGACAACTCGGCCCTCGAATAAAGCCGACATTATAGGCAGCATAATCAATTCCCCGGCATAATTCCGCAACACGGTATGAATTTGGTCAAGATCGGCCGACCGGAAGCGATTCGACTAACACGATTGCGTACCAAGTTTGCACGCGACGAGTGGCTCGCATCCGCCCGATCCGAAACTCGTACAAATCTCACTTACATCCCATTATTTTAACCCCCTCGAGAGAAAGACCGCCCCCACAATTTGCCCGCCGAATATATCTTCGTCTCTCTTCCCTTTTTTTCCTCTCTCTTTCTTTGAATTTGGAAATAATAAATTTATACCGATATCACGATATCGATACTTTCGACGATTTGATTATTGTTGGCCTGAATATAGTAGGCATTGAAATCAAGTAAAAAAATTATTACGTTACTTTCGATCATCCCAGCTGTGAGATCGTCATCTGTCAGAGTGAAGGATAAGAGAAACGGTTCTTCTCTATCTACGATTCTTACTTATTTCGACTGATAAAAATCTCCCTTTTCCATCACGAAAGAAAGAAAGAGGGGAAAAAGAAAACGATCATCTGATAAATATCGAACAAAAAACCTCGCATCGAACCACAAATACATATCCTTCGCTTCGAATCATCATGGTAGTAACGACCATATGAAAAAAAGAAAAAAGCCAAAAACAACAAAAAGCAAAAAAAACAAAGATCCCCTCGAAAAGCAGCAGAGGATCTCCCTTTATCTCCCCGAATCCAGTTTTCCCCCAGTTCTATCAATTAAACCCTTCGAATTTAGATGAGAATTTAATCGGTCACCCTTCGCTCTCCTGAAACGCAAAAAACAAAAAGAAAGAAAGAAAGAAAGAAAATAAAACAACCCACTCTTTGTACGCGCGCACGCGACTCGATTGCGCGACAATCGGTTCACGATTGAGGAAAAAAAACCTTTATTTTATACATATATATATATACACATACCCATACACACACATACAATATATATATATATATATATACATATATATCCATATCGGTGGAAACTTTTACCATTTACACGGGGGTAAAAAAAAAATCCATCCCTGTACAGGAACACGAGCAACCAATGCGGCAATCGGGATAGACCAGGAGGAGGACGAGAGAGAGAGAGAGAGAGAGAGAAGGAGGAGGGCGAGGGGGATGTTGGCGCACGCTACGATTGTTTCTCCGTAATCCTTTATTGGATCAACGGGGCTGAAACAATTGAGCGAGCCATAACGCGAGGATGGGCTCGACGATGGTGCAGAGGAGGGGGGCAGACGAGAGAGCGTGTCGGGTTTTCGGTCTGGCGATGCCGATGGGCGAAGGCAAAGGGTGGAGAGGTGGATGGATGGGGAGGTGATGGTAGGGATGGTATAAGCGGGCCCCCAGGATGCGATGATGGGGGCGGGAAAGGATTTCTACCTACTTTGCTCCGGCTGAACGGAGTTACAAATGGGAGAACGCGGAACTCATCCGCGAGAAGGGGATTCCCCGTGTGTCTTCCTCCCCCGTGTGTTCTCCGTTCGTTCTCCGCTGTCTCGCCGTAGCCACTGGATCGCCGTCTCGTTGTCATTCCTCGCGATTCCTTCTTTCCGAATTTCTTTTTTTCTTTTTCTCTCGATTCTCACGATCGGTAGTAGATAGTAGACAGTAGTGTTTAACTACTAGCGCCGCTTGCGGAGAAAATCGATAATTATCCCGATCGAAGTGATTATATTTGTGTAATTTTGGAACGTTGGAAAATCGTGATTCCTTCTTTCCGAATTTCTTTTTTCTTTTTCTCTCGCTCGATTCTCACGATCGGTAGTAGATAGTAGACAGTAGTGTTTGATTATTAGCGCCGCTTGCGGAGAAAATCTATAATTATCCCGATCGAAGCAATTACAATTGTGTAATTTTGGAAAATTCGCGATTCCTTCTTTCCGAATTCCTTTTTTCTTTTTCTTTCGCTCGATTCTCACGATCGGTAGTAGACAGCAGTGTTTGACTATTAGAAAAAACCTATAATTATTCCGATCGAAGCGATTACAATTGTGTAATTTTGAAATGTTGATTCCTTCTTTTCGAATTTGTTTTCAGTTTTTCTTTTTTTTTTTTTCTTTTTTTTTCTCCTTTCTTTTTCTCCTTTCTTTTTCTCTCGCTCGATTCTTACGATCGGTAGACAGTAGTGTTTGACTAATAGCACCGCTTGCGGAGAAAATCGATAATTATCGCAATTGAAGCGATTATATTTGTGTAATTTTGGAACGTTGGAAAATCGTGATTCCTTCTTTCCGAATTTCTTTTTTTTTTTCTCTCGCTCGATTCTCACGATCGGTAGTAGATAGTAGATAGTAGTGTTTGATTGTTAGCTCTGTTTGCGGAAAAAATCTATAATTATCCCGATCGAAGTGATTATATTTGTGTAATTTTGGAACGTTGGAAAATTCGCGATTCCTTCTTTCCGAATTTCTTTTTTCTTTTTTTCTCGTTCGATTCTAACGATCGGTAGTAGACAGCAGTGTTTGACTACTAAAGAAAATCTATAATTATCCCGATCGAAGCGATTACAATTGTGTAATTTTGAAATGTTGATTCCTTCTTTCCGAATTTCTTTTCAGTTTTTCTTTTTTTTTTCTTTTTTTTTCTCCTTTCTTTTTCTCTCGCTCGATTCTCACGATCGGTAGTAGACAGTAGTGTTTGACTACTAGCGCCGTTTGCGGAGAAAATCGATAATTATCCCGATCGAAGCGATTATAATTGTGTAATTTTGGAACGTTGGAAAAGTTTGTAGGATGAAATTTATTTTTTTTTTTTTAAGAATTTTGCAATCCAACGTTGATTTGGAATTATTTGAATTATCCATTAGAATTTTATAATTTATTATAATGTAATCTGTAATAGTAAATAATATTTAACGAATAAAGTATAGTGTGCGATGAATATGTTTCTCAGAAAGAAACCTATTGAGAAGCAGTTTAAAATATTATCGAGTATCGAATCTTTCTCTCCTCGTCCTCTTCATCTATGTGTGTGAAGGTAGGAAGGCAACAGAATCGTATACCACGATACGACACGATACGATAATTGGACTACTTGGAAGGAACGGTGGGAAATTCGCGCGGCGCGGCTCGAGCTGGGATTTTCGAGCAATTGTGCCCATTTTTTTCCATCCTCCGCTCCGTCCATCATTGAGACGATTTATTACGTAGCAAGGAGTTTTACGCGAGAAACGTGCGGAGGGAAGTTGGAGAAAAATCGGAAACGTTTGTCGCGGGCATCTCCTCTTCCGGTGATAAAACGGAGTTATTTATCTTTCGCCCGCGCGTGAAAGGAATTCCAAAGGGACAAGAGATATCGAATTATTATATATATATATATTTATTATATTCAACTATTGCACGTTTAATTTCAAGAAAAGATTTCCGCGAGATTTTCGAGAATAAACGAAGAAACTTAAGCGTTATTTATTTATTTGCACGAATAAAATTAAATAAGTTATCGACCTTATAGCGTTTCAAACCTTAATTCCTTAGAAAATTCCATTGTTTCTTTTTCTCCTTTCGATGTTTCGCGAATCTTCGCAAATTACACGAGCAGTTAATCCTCGTTACGCTCAAAAGTAAAAAAAAAAAAAAAAAAGAAAAATGGTGGACGATGCTCGGGTCGATCGTTTCGCTTTTTGTTATGAAGCATATGGGGTTGATATATCCATAGTTCACCCGTAACGAATCGATCTGTCAAGGAGAGCAAGTACACCGTTCGGGTATATATATTTTGGTCGGCCGTATTGCAAACGAGGTTGCACGGATGTTACGGAGGAACATATGCGCCGATTGTGCAAGGATGGATAAGGGACGTATCTTGTACCCTTGCAACACCTGCCATATACTCAAATCGTGTCCACGTATATACTCGCTTCTCGATCGATCACACGATGCTATCGAGCTATCGTTATTGCCTAGCCGCAATTATATGCGAGCCTCGTTCATAAATAACGGGAAAATTCATAAATTGACTCGTTATCATCCGAGCAATGTGAATAAGTAAATATGTTTAAATATTAGATGCGCCAACGATAATTTAAATGGAATAAAGAATTACAGAGATTGAGCGATTTCATGCGTCGCGTGATCGTTACGTTTTCGAGTATAAAAACCGGGTTTACTATTTATTCGAATGATGAGGAATAAATCGAGTATTTATTTTATAATAATAATAATAATAATAATAATAATAATATATAATAATAATAATAATAATAAAATATAATAATAATAATAATAATAATACGCACGTTGAAATGCTAATTAAATTGTAAGCACGATATTTTTTTTTTTTTATCGTAACAATATTAATTCGAGTATTCCGTGTAAAAAAGATCCCTCCTCCCTTGGTTAAGCTTTTTAATTCCATTTTGCCATATAATGGGCCGTGACGAGCGAACCGTGCCGATAAAATTTTCATGGTGTTTGGGATTTCGAGTAATTACGTTTTGTGTACAGAGGAGCTCGACAAGACGCGCCTAGAGGGAGGGGGGGAGCACAAGAGAGTCGATTTATCTATTGTGAAATAATTCAACGAGTCGAGGCGTTATATCAAAAGGGTAGATTTTAATCGATACCTTCCCGAGTTTTGTCTGATTAAAAAGAAAGAAAAAAAAAAAAAAAAATTGAAACGATCTCTAAAAATAATCGTGTGTGATTTCACGATGATCGAGAACAGAAAGAAGAACAGAGAAAATCTTACGGACGGTAAACGTGAAACGATCGGCTCGATGGCTTCCATCGAACGTCACAGTTTACGTGACAATATAATCGTTCCACGCTTGAATATTTCATTGGAGGCGTTACGCCTCGCAATCGCCGCGTTCCGGACCGATTTCGTATCTCGGATCGTGCATCTCCGCGATTACCGTCCACGTAACGCGTCGCTCTCTCCTCCCAAACTATGATTTCGCCACACGCGACCGAAAATCTAATTTCCATCGAACGGTAATTCGTGCCGTTTGATTAGTTTGATTCGATTAATTTTCGAGTTTAATCGAGAATTTAAAATCGCAGAAAGTGAAGTTGAATTACCTGAAAATGTATATAAGAGGTGTGTACGGGATAATTCTTCATCACTTTGGAGCGTCTGTTCGTGAGCAGGGTTGAAAAGTGATTGGTTAAAAATTTCGTATAAGGTTAAATGGTTGAATAACGTATTGGGGTTTTATTAATAACTATTATAGTTGATCCACATGGTTATTCGATGCTTTCAATTATAAATGTTAAGTAACTTTAATTAATATTTATTAATAATAATATTTATTAATATTAATTAATAAATAAATTGTTAAAGTAACTTTATTCTTAAACTATTCAATTGTTAAATTTTACAATCTATTTGTTTGTTAGAATTACAAAGTTTCGGAAAGTAATTTCGTTTTTTCACGCGAGTGTCGCTAGTTGAATGTTTATCCAGCCAACTTTGTTCTAAACCAACGTTGGTATTATTATATTTTGAGAGTTCGTGATTTATTAAGAAAAATTCGTTTGATTTGCGGTTGTGTGATAATAAAAGAGAATTTTTGATATATTTTACTTTTTAATTATATAGAAAGAATAGGCAAGAATGTTGTTCAGAATAACAAAACTGGTTTTCAAAATTTCGTTCCGACAATTTTGACGTCATGTTCTGGAAGATTGGTTGAAACTGATGAAGATGTCGAATGATCACACGAAACGACTTGGTTTCGTTTCATGAAAAAAATTACTTTCTGAACAATCTAATATGAAAAAACTTTGAATATATCTTCGTTATTATAATTAAAATTACGAAGAAACTTTGTAAAAAAAAAATATTACAGGTGAGGTATCTTTAGAGATCTTAAACTTATCTTCATTTTTTTCTCTTTTAACTATAAATTTTTACTGTTTAATAAATATTTCACGATTTTTAATTATTCAGTTCGAATGAAATAACGAGCAATTTTTATTTTATTTTGTTCCCGCCTCGTGCGAGATTTGGGTTTAGCAGTAGTATGAGACGGTAATCAGTCAGACACGAGGCAGGGATAGCCAGACTCTCGCTTGAAAAATTAATATTCATTTGCGCATAGGAAAATTAACTTCTTATTTTATTTAAAATGGGGAAAAAAAACGTACGATTAATATTCAAAGTTAGTAAAGATAGATACCTGAAAATTATATATGTACAGCAGATTTACTCGTAACTCTACGCAATTAGTCATCGATTTTTGCGATAAGATTCAATGATTAAATCAATTCTATGAAGCGGCCGCCGCGTGACGGGCATTATTTAAAAATTGGCGTACGTTTCTGACTTTCGTGACGTAGGAATAACGAAAAGTAAGAATACGACACGCGAGGATGCATTTTTTAAAAGGTTTTCGAGGGTTTGCGCTCCTCTATAACACGAATTATTATTTCATTTATTGTTCGTAAACAATGGATGAATTAAAATCACGGTAAAAATTACGTTACGTATCTACTTTGTTTTCATTCTTGTCGAAGTAAAGACTTTTTTTTTAATACAATAAAATAAATAAATATGGATTAATTATTCGACAGTGTAATCAAATTGGAAGGAATTCGAGTCTGATTGAATTTGAAAAAATAATTATTTTATCATTATTTAAATCGACGTGCCGATATATATATATATATATATATATATATTGCAAAATGAAATAACAAAAGAAAATGATTAAAAGCTCGCGAAATATTATAGGGAATGAACAATCGCGATTTTAATTGCAATTAATATTTATAATATTTCTGAATGCTTGAATCTCTCTCTCTCTTGTGTGTATCATAAAAATAATGAAATATTGATTTATCTTTACGATACAACTGCATTAAACGAAGATGGTAGAATTGCAGGGGAAAACGATAAAATTCATGACGACGAATATTAAAAGCTTTAAATGTGCATCGGGGGAAACAGTATAATCAATTAATTTTAATCAGTTAATATAATATTTCACATTTGTTGTTCCTCTTTTATGGAATAAAAGATTAATAATAACGGTCCACTATAATACAGAATAACTGATAACATTGTCGAAATAAAACGTGTAATTTCAACCACTCGACGTTTATTAACTGTTGCTTTCCAATTTTTGCCTTCGTTTCGTAAAAACATTTAAATTGTTGTATTTTATATTTTCCATCCTTTTCCGTTACACGATATAATAATACTTGATCCTCTTGTCGCGCGGAATTATGCGTGGAATTAATCACAAGCATGGCGGATTAATTCAACTAACCTTAATAAGTGCAAAAAATCGTAATAAATATTCACTAAGAGAATAATAGACGCTAAAACTTTATTTTCGATTGTCTTTCTCTTTTCTGTTCTCTTCTATGTTCAGCAAAATGAACTTGGAACTTTTAATTTAGTAATATCAAATTTCAATTCCATTTCAATTCAATGAGAGCAAGACCCAAGGAGCTTTATTTTGATTTTCAATCCTCTTGCTCTTTCAATTTAAAATTTTGATCAAGTCGTATTAAATTTCAATTCCTCTAATCCACAAGAACACAATTTATATTCACTCACTGTCTTTTTCTATGTTCACATTCAAAAAGCAAACTTAAAACTTTAAGAAGTTTCAATTGCTCTCAATTCCACAAAAATAATAATGTAAGTCCCAAATTTTAAGAACTCTCTATCCTCTTTCTCCTTCACTCATTATCTTTTTCTATGTTCATGTTCAAAATACAAAAGAAACTTAAAACTTTGATAACTTTTCAATTGCTTTCAATTCCACAAAAATAATAATGTAAGTCCCAAATTTTAATAACTATCTGTCCTCTTCCTCCTTCACTCATTGTCTTTTTCTACATTCACATTTAAACAGCAAAGGAAACTTAAAATGATAAGTTTGATAAGTTTCAATTGCTCACAGAAACACAATTTAAGTCCCAAATTTTAAGAACTCTCTATCTTCTTTCTCTTTCATTCACTTCTTTTTCACTCACTATCTTTTTCTATATTCATATTCAAAAAGCAAAAGAAACTTAAAACTTGGATAACTTTTCAATTGCTCTCAATTCCACAAAAATAATAATGTAAGTCCCAAATTTTAATAACTATCTGCCCTCTTCCTCCTTCACTCATTGTCTTTTTCTATGTTCAAAAAGAAACTTAAAACTTTGATAACTTTTCAATTGCTCTCAATTCCACAAAAACAAATTTTAACGACAAAGACTTTATCTCGACTTCAGCCCTCTTCCATTTTTCTAAATTCATATTCGAAATAAACTTTGATTGAATCTTTGGTATATAAATATTCCAATTCCTTTATTCCATATGGTTGGTTATCTCGAGTTTTCACGATGGACGGGAGAAGGAAACATCGACTTCCGGTCGGAGCGGGAATAATTCACGCGGATCGATCGATGGCGAGCCGAGGGGTTAAATTAATTTAAGTAATTTGACGATCGCTATCGGCGGAAACATTAAATAAAGTAGCGCGTTGTACAGGTAGCCGCGTTTAGATTATAGATCGGGTTGCGTCGAGTAAACCGACGTTGGTCACAACAACATCAACATGGATTGTGGCCATCGTTGCATAACTGAGTGGTCGTTCATGATGATTGGATGGCCGGTTTTCCTTTTTATTCCATTTACCAGCCACTTGTCATTACACAGGAAGTGAAAAAGTGGGCATTCATACCAACATTCATACCATGTTAACAGCATTCGTCCACCTCCTCAGACTCGATTACACTAGGAGCCAGTTGTAATGGTTAACCCTTTTGACGATGGGAAGATAAATGATGCATGTATGGAGGAAAATATTAGATCGTGTAATAAATTCGTCCGCTTTGGAGGATTGGAAAGGATTATGCTCGGTAGGATTATTAAAGAACCGCTTTGTTGCCAACTTTTATCGTTTGATTATACGATTTAATAAAAGGAATGTGCTTAACCGATTAGATTGAAAGCATCGTGCTTAAAAATCTAGGAAAAAGATTTGCTTTTTCGTTATTACTATGCACATGCGTTATATTTATCATTTATCATCTCGATTTTTCACATGGTTCATCGTTGTATCGTAAAATTCTCTCAATGAAAAATCGAAGAATTATATTTTTGTATTACGAATTTTTTAATACGAGAAACGAGAAATTTTATAGTGAAGAAATATTCGAATTGTCATATGTTTATAACTATTTCAATAGTTAATTCATTCGTGTACCGACATATCCGAATAATTTTGTTTCAGGAACGAGAGGCTGAAAAGATAGCGGAGGAGGCGGCAGCTATGCGCGACGTTAAATCGGAACTTCAACCCGCAAGAAGTCCCGACACCTGGCAGGGAAACAACTTTTATCGACATCTGAATGCAATAAAAAGTACGTAACGTATAAACAAATAAATAACGAATCGTGAATTTATTATTCAGATCTCGTCAGAATTTCGTTAGAATTAAAGATTTTGGAAGGAAAATTTCCTTTATTTTTTCAAAATCTCTTAAGTCAACGACATTTATAACATTTATTAAGTTTTACTCCAAGTGGCGCTGTCATCGCTTCTTCTTTAATTACGACACGAATTTCTTAAAATATTTTGGAAAAAAAAAGGAAATCTTCTCTTCGTCGAAGGAAAGCAATAAATAATAACAACAAATGTCCCTCTACCTCTTTTTAATCCGTTCTGATATTTGGCCGCGTTATTATCAGCAATTGGTAATTAGCGGGGCACGAGTGGTCCACGAGAAGGTCGTGAGATTAAATTAATTAGAGTAATTAGTCGCGACCGGAGTGTTAACTGTGAGAGCGAAGGGTTGCCTCGATATCAGACGCGGGGGTGGATCTTGGAGTCGGTAATAACGGAAAAGGGGTTGCGGGCGAAACTCCTCTCTCGGCGAGGAGGCGTGATTTCCGATGACGCTTGCGCGCTCCCGTCCCAGGAATTCAAGTATGGCCCGTGTCGAACGTTGCACCCGAGTTTAATTTTCCTTTCCTCGTCGTCGCTGGCCCGAGTTATTTCGAGCCTCGAGCCTCTGAATATTAAAAGGACAGCGGGAATGGTTGGTGGTATTTTTGCGTAAAATTAAAAAACTTGGTTAAACTTTCACTCGTAAACATTCCAACGAACGAGGGATGATGTAGGATTTTTTTTTTTTTTTCTGAATGAAATTAAATTAGATTAAGATTTTATCGAGGTTTCGATCGAGCGAAGAAATTCGAATTGGATGAAAGGAAATTGTTATTTCTATATATTCTTTCTGTTATCTATATTTATTTTTAAGCTACGATATGCTAATTTGTAAATACAGAGAAATCTTTTAACTAAAATTTTACGAATAATACGAATGAAAAGATGTTTTGAAGATACATGTACACGCATAGGGAAATGCTTACGCGAAAATACGTATGGTATTGTCGTTGGAGCATCGAATAGAAGCAATTGAAAACAAGCCATAAGCTGAAAATAACGAGATAACCGGTGTGCCTCGCTCGAGATGGGAATTTCGCGAAAAAATATCTTTATCATTTTTCCAATCAATATCAATCTGAATATCTAATTATTATTTATTTACACAATATATTCCTACCGCTGCGTTGATCGTTAAATTCCAAAAAACTCCAAAAAGAAATAATCACCGATATTGCCCAATTATTATTTATTTTTATTACATTATAATAAATAATTATATTCGATAACCAATTTTTATTGCGCAAACATCCTCACCGTTGCCTCCGTCAAAATTTCTCTTGATGGAAAAAGAAAAAGGAGAGAGAGAGAAAAGAAAAAAAAAAGAAAAATCACCGAAATCGATATCACCGAACCGAACCGATCGAACGAGCTCACCTTTAATCGGACACAACCGTGCTCGAATAACTTTTCAATTTCACCGGTGCACGCGGTTCATTACCCATTCAATTTAAATGAATAAATGAAACGGGGGCTTTTTCGATTTTGTTTGATTCTCCTTTGATTTTCGGTCCGCGGGCCACGGGCCGAATTTTGTTAATTTTCAACAATGCATGATTGCAGGCGCGGAGCAGGCCGAGAGGACGGGCACGACGGATTGTTCCGCCTGCCATCCTCCGCGAGGAATATTTTACAGCCAGATTCATAGCCCGTCTGCGCCCACTAATTAATCGGCAGCACGAGATGCAGCCGTTGGCGGGAGGAGAAGTTGAGGGGAGAGGGGAGAAGGAGCAGGTGGCGGCAGCGGTGGTGAGGTGGGAGGGGTTGAAGAAGGAGGACAAAGGTAGGAAGGAAGAAGAGGGGAGGGGGAACGGCGGGAGAGGGAGTGGAAGTGGGAGGGAGGGAGGGAAGGAGAGAGAGAGAGAGAGGTGGAGAGTAATTCAAAAAGACACTGTAAATTAGGGGTCTCCGTCAGTTATTCAGCCTGGATTCGTTGAATTCCAATTAGTTTAAAGCGCGTTTATCTCACGGTTACACGTTCTAATTATTTTTTTTTCCCCCCTCCTCCCTTTTTTTTTTTCTTTCTTTTTATTCCTTTCTCCTTTTTTATCCTCCGAATCAACGTCCAAGTGTGAGCGAACGATTTGGCAAGATTTGAATTAATTAAGACGGAGATAAGTAAGTACGTGCTCGAATGAAGTTTCCAAATTCTCGAAGCATAATTTTTCTGAATTCTTTTTTTTTTTTGAGAATATTTAAAGCATTCGAGCGAGATGGAGATCTCTATCATAATTCGTTTCGACGCGATCTTTTAAACGATAATTGATAAGATAATTGATCGAAGATAGATAAGAAGAGATGTTAACGTATTTTGTACGACAAGGTGCAGATGGATACGGGAAAGAAGAAAGAATAGAAAAGAATAGAAGGGAAAAGGGTCGCCCTCGTTCTTGCGACTCGTAAATTAATTTTGTAGATTATAATTACCGCCCGCACAAAGAAAACATTATTATAAATATTCGTGTAATTAATTTCCACGATACGCAAGCATAAGTTATATATGCGTAAAGAGAGCATTCGAAATGAAGGAAAAAATTTCGCTCAAATCTTGTATCTAGATTAAAAGAAAAAAAAAAAAAAGGAAAAAGAAAAAAAAATATATATATATATTTATTTTCGATTCTACTTACGGTGGATCTCGTTGACGATAATACGTCAATAATAATCAAGTTTCAAATGCACATAGGGAACCGATATTATATTAAGACACTCTTTGTAACGAGACATTTATGAGAGAAATGTTACGCGCGCATGCGCGTGTAAAATGGCCAGGAAAGATATTATGTATACAGTTAGTTGAACGAACTTTCAATAAAATAATATAATATAAGAAACACGATTATGAAAAGTGATCATTGATCCCTTAGAAAAATTATTACCGGTAATTGTAATAATTGTTATATGATATATATCGTTTTAAAAAATGATTATTTGTTAAAAACTAGAACTACCAGACTTTTCCAACTTTTTTTCGTTTTTTTTTTTTTTTTTTTTGCCATTACCGAGGAATAAGTATTATTATTGATAATTAATTAATTTTAGTAGTAATGTAGATATAATTCTACTTTAAATCCAGTCCATCGTGTAACGTATAAAATCCATATATAAATATATATATATATACACATATATATATGTAGGTCGGTAGTTCTAGCATTAATCAGATTACTTAACCTAATCAGTCTTTCCGAGGTTTAATTCAATGCGTTTAATTCGATTAATTCGGATACGCGCAATTTCGATAAATTTCTACGTTCATCGTTTCATTCAATGAATCAAACGTCATGCATAGTTGTCCGCGCTTGATCGAGTTTGATGCACAAGAGTCGAGTAAACTAAATTAAATCAGACTGGTATCGCAACCCTCCCTCTCATAATCACCCTTTGTAATTAAAAAACAAATTTTCTTTCCACTTTTCTCTTATCAAACCTCCTCCATCCACCCTCTATATTATAGCACAGTGGATCACCAAATTATATTTTACAATTATAATTACATATTCTAAGTATCAAGATGATCCTCTCCCTCTTAACTCAAAAGCAATCGTTTGTTAATTAACCTTTTTTTTTTTCTTTTAATTTTCTTTGCCTCGCGTAAAAGAGAGTCGTAATCAAAAAAAAAAAAAAGATTGGAAAACGCTGTTCTATATTATAGTAGAAAATTGAAACGTACGAGTTCCAGGGTTAAGCACGATTCGAGAACCGGCCACACGCTGAAGAACGCTAATTCTTTCCTTTGCATTGTAATAATTATTCCACTTAGTGAAACGAGGAGCCAATTCAGCTTGAAATTGGCTTCTCGGCGCGAGTCGGTATGCTGTGCAATATACTCTCTTTACGGTTATTAGCCCGCCGAGCGTATGGCTTGCGATCCACTGGACAAAGGGAGGATCGTGAAAAATATTCGAAACGGTGGAGAAATGGTGACGAGAGAAAAAGAAAAAAAAGAAAGAAAGAAAGAAAATAGGAAATAGCGGATTCCCTCCATCGAAAATTATTATATCGAGCGAAGATGGAATTTATCGATCGATGGGGAGAATCTGAATAGCGCGCGAATGTCGCGACATCTCGAAGCGACGGAACTAACTTCTCCTGCTTTTTATTCTCGTAGAGTATACCGCAAACAGCTGTAAGAAATGCCGCGTAGATTGTGCGAAAACGCTCGTTCGAGTAAAAAAAAGTAACAAGTGTATAGGAGACGCAATATATTGGAAACACTATGTGTAATCCGAGTAATAATAAAAGTTCTGATCACTGGTGTACATTCTTTCCTATTTATTCGCGATATTTATTTTTATCTCGTTTTTTTGAAGCAAGCTTGAAAGAAAATTTACTTTTTCTTTTTTTATATACGATTTCGTGTTAAATGGTATTTTTGTGTCAAACTTTTTCTTTTCGTAATAATATCGGAGAGAAAAAATTGTCCAAATTTTTCCAAGGTTTTTTCGAGATGTATTACGAAATATTCGGATACAGATACAGATTCTTTAAGGTTAAGAAATATTAAAAGGACAAAAAATTCTACCGCGAAAATGGGATTAGAAGGCAGAGAAGGAAGCAAAAGGCAATGGAAAGCAATCACGTAAAGATAACGAATGCAAATCTACGTCAGATTGGAGAAGTAGAGAAATAAATCCTTTTCAATTACTGAAGAAACTGGTGTATAGTAGAATGCACTGTGTAATCTTGGTCGTTGGATGTGTATCCCGGCTGTGAAATCCTCGGGGAGCACTCCCGCCTACTACAAGGACGCTCCAATGAGCAGAAACCCTTAACGGATACAGCCTCTAGTCCCTGGACGATCGTCAGCAAAATTTCAGATTTCGACCACATATGGTACTTACGATGCTATTCTCGTGAGCGCACCGGCAAAGAAATAGGAAGATTCGATCTTCTTTTTTTTTTTATCCGATATTTTTAACGATTGGAAGGGAAAATTTTGCCAAAAATATTTATGATATTTTTAAAAAAAAAATTTGAGAATCGTGTAAGTTTCTTTTAAGCTCGAGAATCAAAGAATATTATTACAATTATGGTGGAAACGTATGTAATCGAAATTTTCTTTCATTCGCACTCCTCTGTGAAAATTTCTACTAATCGAAATATAAACTCATCTTAACTCGAATTTGCTATTTGAATTCAGAATTTTGCAACTTCGAACTTTACCTCTTTCCTTTACGATTCGAATTACGAAATCTTAATAACGAATACGAATTTTCCCTTTTTCCTTTTTCCTCGCCAAAGGAAAATTTTATTCCTTCAAAAAAAAAAAAAAAAAAGAATTAACAAGCTTCGATAATAACAATCGTAAAAATATCCCGATTTATTTAATAAAAAAAAAAAAAAAAATCTTATTCCATTCGTTCCCTTCCACAGTTTACGAAAACGTTGGACGAAATATTGCGCGTTCGTGAGGGGAACGGGGGCGTTCGCCTCCGTTACAAATACTTCCGGTTTCGGAGTCTGGATGACCCTTTATGGCGGCACGTGAACGTGTATCGCCGGGACGTGAGGTAGTTACGAGAAAAGTCGGCGCTGAGAAAAGCCACTCGTAGTTGTAGATTCCTCCCGGGAGGCGGCGGTGTCTCCATTCGCGAAGCCAATTTGCCGGAACATTAGCCGCAGATGGTGTTTCCTCAACGACGCCTATTATTGATATTTCCTGCTCGCGATCGGCCATAATCGATAGATTATAGGGATTTGACGCGGGAAAATTTGACTCTTTTTCCAATTTAATCAGATATAATCGTCTTCTTCGATTCCATTCGATTGTTCGATGCTCGGGTTGTAATCGGAAAATACAATAATAACGGTGTTCCGTGGATGGCGTTAAGAGAAGAAAATAACATTTGAAGAATTTAAATAGATGAAAAAAAAAAATATCGTCCAACGTTGAATCGTTAAAAAAAGTGTAGAGGCAAATGGCCAAAACTTTTATATATATATATATATATTGGAGGGGGAAGAGGAAGGGGAGGAGAGCCATTTTTTCTTTTTTTAAACAGCGATGATATCGAGAACCAGTATAACGAGCAAGGATTTAAACACAACTTTCAGTCATCTACAATAAAGTCGACAAGCTGGGTATTTAAAGAAACATTTTAATTGCAGGAGCTAAGCCGCTTACCCGTGCCCCTCTCTCGTGCATTAATAAAAACGACCCTCCTGTTATGGGATGCGAACGAGCAAGCTGGTATTGTATCTGCGAGAAAGTAATTCGACTTTTCGTTCGAAGAAAAACGTCTCCTCGCGAATATTTCTCTGAACTCAAAAGAGAGAGGAACAATAAGGGGGAGAAATTCAGTAGGATTTTGTTGTGTTGTGAAAATCGTTTTCAATTTAAGAAGCGCATTACGTTGAAATTCTCGATGCGATTAAGGCTATTTCTTTTCGATATTTATAAAAACTTTTCTTCTTTTCTTCTTCTTCCTTCCTTTCTTTATAAAAACGTCTAATTAATCCATCCATAGTGAGATTTGATTTTATTCGAATTAAAATTATTTGTAACATCTCATATTGTTGATTAAAATTTCTCGAAAAATATTTAACTTCTTTCTTTAAATCAAGTTAAAGAAATAGGAAAACTTTACTATCCTACCTTTTCATACTACCTGCCTTTATATATTACAAGAGATTGAAGTATTTTCAACGATCAAAAATTAAATTTCAAATCGATCGATCGAAAAAAGAATTGATTATCGTGATATCGAATACAAAGTTAACGTGTTCAAAGATCCATCTTCATTGTCGAGAGAAGAAGAAAAAAAAAAAAAAGAAATCCCATAACGAGAAACAAGCGCTGTAATTGGGCATGAAAAAGCTGTATTTTCCGCGGTTAGGTTCCGCGGTGAGGGTTGGTTGTGCGCCCTCGTAACAACCGGATGCGGATGGAGGCTCGATCTCGCGGCGCGAGGAGCCAGCGTGTGGAAGGCAGCCACGTGCGGTGAGAATAGGAGAGTAGTATGGTTTACGAGGGTCCTCCTGCCGGAGGTTTGATGGTATGCCTTGTTACCGGGAAGAAGCCCGCTCCCCCGGGTAATATCGTATACAATTATGTCCACGGAAGGAAGGGAAGATATGCATTATGGATGCAACTTGTATGCTCGGTAAATCATGTCGCAGGGTTGGTTAACTCTGCAAATGATCCGCTGAATCACCACGCCTAGCCAAACGATAAGCAGCAACGAGGCCTTCGATCGTCTTTTACGATCGACAAGTTTCTGGAGGGCAGTTGTTGTAGCGGCGGGGGTTTGGAAATTGGGACTCGTGTGAACGAAAGTTGAGGGATAATATTCAGAGGGAAACTCGGTTAAAGAACGATTTGAAATTTGATTTATTGAAGTTTGCATGGATGGGATGGATAGATGGATAGATGTTAGATTATAAGTGACGAAAGGATGATTTTTTTTTTTGAATAGAAGAACGTTGAAAACGATAACGTAGCATGACATAGAGCACACTTTATTTCTTAATTAGTGATAATAATTATTTAGCATTGACCGAATATCGAGTACATATCGTTCATATTCTTCTTCGATCGGAGTTTCAATAATTATAATAGATTAATTTATTATAATATAAGTGTAATTAATTGTAATGTATTGTCTGAAAGTATCACTGCGTTGCATCCACTGGTCGTCCCTTCGCTTCGTTTCGTCAAGAACAACAAGAACAAGGGATCAAGAAGAGAACGGGAACGGGGAGATCGAACTAGGGGGAAAAAAAAAAAACTAAAAAAAACCGAGAACCGAATAATACGTAAGCGTGCAATGATCAAGGAAGAAAATAATAATCGCTCGCTTCCTCTTGGGTTTCTCGATCGATTCCAGCGACATTCTAACGCTTACAAAATATAAGTGGGTAGGAATTACGAGAAACACGAAAGGAAGGGGGAGGGGAAAAAAAAGTGTGCTTCGTGTATTGGAAGAAACGAGATAATAAGCGATACATCGGGGGAGGGAGCTGGGTGGAACAAGAATGGCGTCTGTAATTCTATTCTTCCGGACCAAGGATGCTCAGTGATTGCGGGGGGCGATAGATTCGACGTCTGTCAGACCCCGAAATAGTTAGATTACAATTAAAATGCGGAGAGCTTGTCGCTTCGAACGAGACTCTGTATATACGCGCTCGTGTATAGCGGTTAACCTCCTCTTTTTCTTTCATTACGTACTAAAAATAATACGTTTAGTAAAAAGTAACCCTATCTATAATATAAATAACGTATTTCTATGAGAAATATTATTATAAAATATATATATATATATATATTATTATTATTATATATATATAGCGGAACATGTGAAAAGCTCGTTCGTCTTGATAAAAATTAAGAAAAAAAGAAATAGAGGAAAGGCAACAATGATTATTTAAAAAAAAATAAATAAATAAAAAACGAAGTAAAAAAACATCAATCAAAGTAATGATCCTTGAAATCGTTGATTCGTCGTTCGAAAAGGAGGCAAGCACTCCGCAGAACAATATTCAACATTTAACAATAGCCAACATTTATAGAGTAAGATACCGATTTGTTTTTTTCTTTTTTTTTTGTTTTTTTTTGTTTTTTTTTTTTTTTTTTTTTTTTTTTTTTTTTTTTTCCTTTAAGTTATTCGTAGATCGTTTCGTCTCGTTCTTCTTTTGTTTCGTCCACGATCCGTCGATCATATTATATTCCTATAGTTGACAGAGGTCGCTGTTACAGGTCCGCGAGGGCAACAATAAATATCACGCGACGAGAATTAGTCCCTCGTGATTTTTTTTTTTTTTTTTTTTCGTTCTTCTTCTCCTCTTTCCTTCTCTTTCTTCTTCTTCTTCTTCTTCTTCTTCTTCTTTTTCCCCTTCTCTTATTTAAACATATTTTGTACGTACCAGTACAGTGTTTCTCAAAATTGCAAGAAAAATAATCTCGATGATATGTCTCTCGTTCCAAAAGGATACTTATATTGCTATCGTTTGCACGTGGACGCAAGTTACAGGACTCCCAAAAATCGTCACGCGATTTTTCCCTTTTTTTTACCCGATCGATTGACACGTCAGACTATATATTGCACATGCACTTCATTCCTCTTTCAATGATTCTCGACAATTGCTTTGGAAGATGAAACTCACGCCTCGCTTATTCTCGTATTTTTATTAATTGACGAAATTCCTAGCAACGGTTTAACGCTCGAAAGAACATAAGGCTATCACAACCTGTATATATATATATGTATATACTATATATATAGAGCTACGAAAATCAGATTGATCGTTACTTCTTTCCTATCGGTTTTGTTACGTTTTCGCGTTTGTTTTTTTTTTTTTTTTTTTTNTTTTTTTTTTTTTTCGATTTTCGGTCTATTCTATCTCCTTGCGTGTTCCTCCATATGGCACCTAATATCGCTACGATTATTACGTTCTTTCTTCGCGTCGATCCGCCCCCAAGTCATAAAATCACAAAGAACGAGAGAGTTTTGTTCCCCGAAAAATTGCTCGAAAGAAGAAAAATACATGACAATCTTCCTTTTTCGAAAAAACGCCGTCGACATCCAACATCGAAGACCCCGGTGGTGATGAAAATTTCTTTGTATCTATGAAATTTGACATACCCTTAATATACCTCTCTGATTCGATCGTGCTTTTGAGAAACACTGATCCAGCGATCATGATTTTTAAACAGCGTGACGTTAAACTTTTAATATTGCACAACATCGATAACACTTCAATTTTTTTTTTTTTTTGTCAGGAAAATGTTTTCATACATCTCACAATGAATTATACGATAGATAAAATTATATCAATGTATCTCTTCTTCTCTTGCTTCTTTAAACTCCTCAAACTTTCTCTCTTTCTCTCTCTCTTTCGCTCGCTCTCTTTCTCTCTCTCTCTCTCTCTCTCTCTCTTCTGTTTCGTATTCGCAATGACTGAACGCTGATGACGGTAGCAGCAGTAAATCGGTTTATCAATCGAATATCCCGGTTGATAACTTGCAACGATTTTCATTTTCGCGGCAAATCAATCCTAAGTTTCATTCTTGACAATTTTTAAACGGCGCCAAGAACAACGTTCCAATTTAATAAATATATATGTTTTTTGTTATCTTTAATAATAAAGAAAATATATTATTATAGTTTGTACGTTACTTGAGATCATAATTGATGGGATTAACCGATGGGGAATGCCTAACATTTAAATATCAACGTTACCCACGAGAAGTTCCTCCTCATCTCTCATCCCTTCTCGTGTGTGATCAGCGAGAGTGAGAAGTTAAGGATAGGCTCGGAAAGAGATTAAAAAAGATGATATAACTTTTTTATTTATATCGAGTATTTTACTAATTTCGCTTCGTAAAGTAAAATATTACGAGCGAGAAGTTTATTTAGCTATATAGAGAAGCAGAAATAGAAAAGGCCTTCCTAATTTCTGAACAATTAATACGACGTCGATAATTGTAAATAATATTAATTGTTATTTAATGATATTGATTTTTTATTATAATTTCGTAATAATTTCTTAACATGGATAGAGCTACTGTGTGTATTAATTATAAATTTATGATCGTAAAACCCATTCATATTGCAACGTTGTTCTAAGGGTGCCGCGTTTAATTCATAAAATACCAACTATACGAAACTGCCATTGGAACGGTTCAAAATGTAAGGTAAGGCCAAGAACGTTTTCCATTCATGTAAATATTTTACCGTAATAGTAAATGGAAAAATATGCGAGTATCAATAATAATAATGCCATCGTCGTAGTCATCACCGTTGTCGCCGTCATCGACAACATATATATATATATATATATTTTATATAATAAGTAAGTTATATACTCTAACATTATTATAATATTATGCTTAGCAAATATTTTGTTTGAAGATTTACCTAAAATCCACGTGGCAACAAATAACCAATTTCCTTAATTACTTTCATTGTTCTGGCGGTTTGAACTCTCGTACAAAGTCCAAGATAGAAACGAAAAATCTCTAACCGCAAAGACAATTAATAAATACTTTTGGATTTCTAACATAAAGATTTTTATTTTTTCTTTCGAAGATTTCATGTTTTCATCGGCAATTTATCCTTACTATTCATTCAATAAGAATTAATAAGAATTGGATCAAAGAAAAATAAAACAAAAAAAAAAAAAAAAAGAAATGATAAAAGGCTAATAATCACGATAGGAAAATAAAGGATTAATCATTTCTAAATTAATTGTTAATTGACATAAATATTACGTTTGTTACGTCATATTCGTTTATCAACTCGAAATAGTCACAATGGAAAACACGAATGGGGATCATCTCTAATTAATTCGTCTTGTTAATCGACGACTTCGTGGAAGAGGTTCGCCGCCATTTTGAAGATCACTTAAACTAAATCCTAAATTTCTATTCGGTCTTTTTCTAAATGATCAAAAAGAACGACAAACGATACGAGATAAACGTCGAAAAAACGACAAGGGAATGGAAACGAATTACTATACAACGTACGAATACGTTTAATAATACGACTTATATGGTTTCTTTTTCGCTGCGCCATGCTGACCAACGCAAAACGGATAATATGATTTCAATGAATAATCTCTCTCTCTCTCTCTCTCTCTCTCTTTCTCTCCCTCTCACGCGCTCTATCTCTTTCTCTCTGTCTCTTTCTCTCCGTATCAATAACAGTGCGCTTGAAAACATGAGGAATAATTAAAAGGAAAATTTTAAAAACAAACGTGTAAAACATGAAAAAATGAAAATAAAGGATTAATGTAAAAAAAAAAAAAAAAAAAGTTGTTTCGAACGTTTTGGAATTCTTAAAACGAGAAACGAAAAACTTAAAACTTGATTCCGAGTAGATTCGATCATCATTATACTATAAAAATGACACAACTTGTTACGTACTACTGAATAAGTATGATTACTGAAATAGATCGTTTCAATAAATGGGAAACACTTGAGGTTAGAAGAGTAATTCGAACGTCCTTCAAAAAATTTCAATGCAGTCTTGGCGCTCTGACGTCTTTGTGCAATCAAACATTGATTGTGTGGAAACTAATGGACAATGTTTCAAACATGACACATGACGAGACGATAATAGAAAATGAGAAAAGAGCCGCCCTTGACAGTGGACTGCCATCGTAGGTACTTTACGACGTATAATATGTGTGTACATGTATAATATCTCTCGTGTACGTGTATACGTGTATTCATACTTAATCGCAATAGTGTAAGTCGTGTGTAATATTTAAGATGTTAATATATTCGTAGGGCACTTTCAAAAAATCTAAAGATCGAAAAACGAACGAGAAGTTCATAATATAAAAATGTCGATTCGTTTATTTGTCGATTCATTTGTCAAGTTGTAATTAATTTATGCGTTGCATTGGATGAAACGAGCTCTCTCTATCTCTGTCTCTATCTTTATCTTCTAACGCAAATAAATAAATCTCAACCGACATTTTTTGCATATCAACTTTCTCGTTCGCTCTTGCCTTTAGAATCTGAAAGTGTTTCGCGAATATTTGAACACCCTATATATATATATAATATATGCATCTGCGCGCGCGAAGGTCCTTACGTCGATAAAAGACACTATAACATTATATATGTACATTAACATGCGTATAGAGCTATCCTCGGGGACAAGAGGAAAAAGAAAAATAAAATGAAACAAGTAAATAGAGTAAAACATGAAGATCCATCCGTTTCGAACAAGCGGGAACCATAACGTAAGTAATTTCAATAGAGAGTAGTCTTGAAAGAGATTTTTAGGCTATTCGGAGCATAAGATAATTCTCATGGTAAACGCTGGTGAACGAATGCAGGGTCTTTGGTTACGAGACGCATTGCGTCTCCTTAAGGTAATGGCACTACGACTTGCACATAAGTTACTGGGAAATAACCCGTACGACCGTTCAAGGTACCCTCGAACCAATTTTCGTCGATTTTCCTGGTCAGAGTGATCGTATCGTTCTCCTGGAAGCAAATATATGATACATTAGTTTTTTATCATTCAAAATGATTATAAGATATATTTATATATGTGTTAATAATGGCTACGGTTTCTCATCATAAGTCTTAACTTAGCAACATTTCAATTGAAGTGTTTTTACATTTTGTAGAAACGATAGACAAATTTTGAAAGGAATATACGTTATATTTACTTTGAAGCCGAGTTCTCCAGGATTTTCTGCTTCGAAATCGTACAAAGCTGTGCAACATGGTTGTCTTGTCATCGGAGTCCTGGCTGGCGATTTGCTTGGAGATGGTAAGGGAGAAGCTGTAAAATATTAGAATTATAATTATCTTACAATTATAATAAAAATACAACAGATGAAACAAGACATGAGGCTTGCTGCAATAGCTTAAATTAAAACACTACGTATTTAAACATCTGCTCGATTATTCGAATCTTATCTTCAACAAAATGATATATGTAATGCAAAATTAAATGTAATATTTGACGCTTAAATTAAACAGCTGCTGCTCACTAAAATCTAAATAAAATTACAATGTTACAATTACAGCGAATCACATTAATATTTGAATATATAGATAACATATATCTGAATAAATTAATAAATTAATAAACATCGTGTATTATTAAAAAATAAAGTAAATAATAACACGATCGTGATATTCAAATTTTATCGTGAATCACTTCTAATTACGCTAATTACCAATATTTTTGTATAAAATATATAAGATAGCACACATAAAAAGAAAGTACGATCAAAGCATGCGAATAGATGATCGTTTTAAATAGCTAAATTAGAATACATCAATAATATACAAAAGGCAAAACAGTAATTACTTTCTTGCCCTGTTTGCGGTGCACGAAAAGCGATAGAATCGAAATTGAATAATTAATTGATCGATCGAATCCTACGGTAGGAAAAACCAACCCCATGCAAAATTTACCATTGGCAGATTGTGGCGGGTTTCCGGCTGGAAATAGCTCGAGCTGCGAGCGCTTCCCCTCCACATGAATTGGAGACCCGGCTCGACTTGCCCCTACATCGTGTCAGAAGGACAGACATTCAAGTATACGAAAGTATACACACACAACAATCGAGTAACGTGTATGAAAGTGTTAGAGATGAACTTAATAAAACAATTCGTAAATCAATATGTACACAATTCACAAGTGTACATACAATTGTTTTTAAAATTATTGAAAATACAAAAAAGTTATTCGTTGTAATTAGTTATTTAATTTGAAAAAGAAATAAAATAAAATATATTTGAAGAGTTAAGTAAATAATACGTATAGAGATTTTATTTTAAATTGAATAACTTTTTTACATTTCAAACAAAAAAAAAATAAAAACAAAGATTAAAACTATTATTAAACATCAAACTTAATATGAGATTAGAGACATTGTTATTATATATAAGATTACTAACATGTGTAATTAGTTTGGTCTACTTAATTTTATGTTGATCAACTTTCATAATAAAGTCAAAATATGATTTTATCAACTTTTATACTTTACTGTCATCTTCATTATATGAAACATTGTTCCTAATTACATTAATGTATGTGTATATATCTTTTTAAGTGCACAAGATTAAATAAAGTTAATGTCCATCTGACAACTAGAAAAATGGCAGGGGAAATTCAATCAGGAAAGAGTAACGACAACGTATACGGCAATAGTGTATAGTTGCAGAACATGTAGAGAGATGTTGCATGACAGAGGGAACAAGAAACAGACAGCCAATCCACCCGCAAGTATCATTATTTTGTATATGTATGTGTGAAATGTGTTTTACCATGGAGGGAGAAGTTCCCACCGTTCATAGCATCCGATGTAGGTAATCCATCGACGTGCAAATCGGCCAATGTTTTCGGTACGAATTCCAGTTTTGGTTTATTCGCCGCTTCGTCTTTTCTATAATTAAAAATAAAGTAATTATTGTTACTTTATAGAATTATTATGAATAATAAATGAAAGATAATTTCATAGTAATTTCTTAATCTAAAAATTGAAAAAAAAAGAATTCATATAACATCATAGTTAATTTAGATTACATAAATTTAACAATTCATTAGTTAATTGACACATACTTCTCTAAAAGTGTCTCTGTTAATGTTCTCAGAATTTCAGTACATTGTTGATGATACTCCAGAAGAGCTTCACTGAATGTTGCCAACTGTGCCACTTGTTCTACCTAAAAATAAAATAATTCAAGTTTACATTCATTTCGTTTCAATGAAAAATAATATTGTTGTCAATTTATTTTTCACTTACGTCATTTTCCAAAAGATTGAACATGCCCAATTGTGCTAGGTGGAGACTCTCAGCGAATTTTTCCTCAGCTTGACGAATCTCGTCGTCTGAAACGTGAGAACCTGCTCGCAAAATTTGCGCCGGTGAAAATATTAAAAATTGCACTACTGGGTTGCTTCAATGCCTAAATTCGATATATAATAAAATAGCACAAACAAAAAAGAATAAATACTAGCAAAATTAAACCGTGTGAATCTAAATTTCAATTGTACAAGTTCCTTCCTTCTCTAAACGCAAGCATGTACAAATATTAAATTTTCATATAAATTATATTGAATACAATGCATTCAACATTCGCAATACCTTTGATGCACTTATGAACATAATTATACTTCTTACAAACTACATTTAATATATTTATTATTAGTATTTTCATGATATGATCTGAATTATTTAATCTAATTATGTATTACTACAATACTAAAATTATATGTATCTATTTAAAAAGAAATATATAAACATCAAAATCTAAAAAAAAAGAAATTATTCTAAGAGAAGAATTTATTCTAAAAAAATCATAATTACATTTTTACTATTATTTACTATTATACTGCATTTACTATTAATGAGAATTTAAAATATGTATTTTTTAAAAATTTAAAAGGAAATTGAAATGTTGATAAATTTAATTATGACTATTGCTATAAAGCAACTAACGGAAAGTTTATTAATTATTGTACGTGAAAAAATCACGCACCAGTGTACGGTGATGAACTTTTCGCTGGACTTCCAAAATGAGGACTGCTAGATCTTTTTCCGGCTAATGATTAATAAGAATATGCAAATAAATGAATGAAAAACGAAATGTTTTTCTTTGCTTTTTATACAAAACAAAAAATGAAAATCCTAATAATCAATATTTTACATTCAAAATCATATTTTACATCAAAATCTATAATGAATAAAATTATAATCTGAGTGTAATATCAAGAATATTTTATCTCTTCTGTAAGAATTTATACGTAACAAAAACATTGTTCAATATCTAATTACTTAATTTAAAAAAAAACTGAAAAGATTAAGTTTAATATTCTTCAAATTGTATCCAATATGATAAAAATTCTAACCTATAATCTAACGAAATATCTCGCCTGATAAAATAAAAAATTATCATTACGATGATATCCATCAACTATATATAATCAATAATATAATTAATCTATGACAACGTGCACATGCAGCAGAACATGCGAATGGAATGCCTGTAAAATAAAAGAGACCCGTAAATATTAAGAATTACAAACAAAGGAAGAACGCGTGTAATATCATTGGATGGAACAACAATTTCTTTCTTTTTACGCGATACCTTTCTCTAATTTGACGATTTATCTTCAATACGGAAAGACACGAATATATATATATACGTATATGTGTATAATTGCAAACGGGCACGCGTCGAGTTTTCGTGTTCGTTGCAAGGACGCAACGTATACGGCCCCAACGTGTTGTGCTTAAATAAATCAATAAACGTCGCGGAGAGATAAAGTCAACTCGCGGCCAAGTATACCTTTCGCTTGACGTCTTCTCTTGCAATCGAAGTCCAGCCTTCGTCCCTGAAGTTTTTTCCGGTGATGCTGAAAACAAAAGGTTATATATCAGTCCCATTCACGAATATTCTCTCCCTTTCCTTCCTTCTGATCTCGTCGTATTCTTGTCGCGTTAAACTGGGACAGCGCTACTCGACGGGGCAGAAGAAAGGGAACTTTTTTTTTAATAAACCACCACCAGCCTACCATCACTTCTTTCAGATCTTTAGTCTGCAAATGGTGCAGAGGCTCAAGGAAGTTTTGTTTAATGTTGTCGTCCAACGAATATTTCACGTCTGCCATCTGCTTCATCGCCTCGCCCATTTCAATCAGAGCCTGAGCTGTAAACAGGAATTAGAAAAGATAAATGAGCCGAATCTTTGTCAGCGTTCAGATACATACTTATGCGTCTACTTTGCCGGTTGCTTTGCAAGAAGTTGCAACTTGTACGGTCAACGTAAATCTTCTAAAGTTAGAGCAAAGGTAAAGAGGTATTATTGATAACGAAAAATCTTCAAATTATTTATATCGAATAGATTAAACTGTTTGTATCTTCGAACTAGAAGATAGGATATTTTTTTTTTATATACCTGAGAATCAAAATTCAAAATAATTTGACGTTGCTTTTTATTTTTCAAAAAAACCGTGGTTCAGAAGCATCTGAATGTAAAAGTCAGATGAATTTTAAACGAACGTACCGAAAATACTATCCTCCCCTAATTTCTTTCCATAAGTAAGCATACAATCGCCGAGAACACCTTCTGGCTGGGGATAAGTCGAGGCCTTCGCTTGACCGCTGAGCTTGCTGATGCCCTTGACCGCGGCCATCTTCGCTCTTGCTGTGGGATTTGGCTGAAGGAACTCTTTCGTTTTCATTTGTAACTCCTCCACCAGCTCGTACGTGACGTCCGTTTTCTACGATTAAAGTTTTATCACCCTGTACATTAGCTAGTTCCATCCAGATAATACAATATTTATTTTTATTTCTTCAGCCTCCTCATTCGTAAGTTTCGAGTAATAAGGGATTCAAGCAAGAAACGAAATTTCATGAAACGATCGGAAAATCGATTCAAGGTTAAATGAATGAAACAGGAACACTTCGTGGAAACCTTAAAAGTGTAGAAACACATACTCACCCTCTCCATATCCATAAAATCGACGTCGAGCTTGGTTCCTTCCGCTCCGCCCATCTTCTCAGTCATATACTGAAAAAAAATAAAAATTGTTAAAATGATAAAAATCCACTGATGATAGCAAAATTTTAGAAAAAGTACTTTCTGCTCCTCGATTTTTTTTTTTTTTTCTTTTTTTGTATCATTCTTTGTTTAAATTAAATTCCATATATTTTCGCTGTCTTTAATCAAAGTCGTTTCGAGAGATTAAAAATTAAATGTACTCTATAATGATAAATTGATACACAAGAGTGTTTCCATTTTGAAACTTTCAACGTATAATTATCTTCTAAACTACTCGTTACTACTTCGAAAGATGAAATAAGTAGAATTTATTTTGCATAAATTGCATAAATTGAAAGTTGTGAGTTATTATATGGAACACGATTTCCTGAATAACAAATTCTTGAAATTATAATAACGATATCTTAAATCCGTTCAATTCGATCAATCGTTTTCCACAATTATAATATAATTTTCGTTTCAATTTTCTCCTTCGATATTCATTCATAAGAATGAACAATCTCTTTTTTTTATAGGATTCAATTTGTGAAACCACTCTTCTTTGTGTGAATTTTATCCAATTTAAAAAAAAAAAAAAAATGATAAATCCCATTTATCGAGCCCATTTTAAGAAAAATATCTCACTCTATAGTTAGGTATCATCGATAAACCGGAAATTGTCCCGTTGCATCTCTATAAAGAGAGGAGATATCATAAAAATCTCAAAGGTACGTGTATATATATATATATATTTATGGGTGGTAGTCGATTGGTCGATGTCAGTTAATTGCTCGTAAAGCGAGATCATCTTGAAAGACGAAACGAGATTTCCTACGGTCGAGAAATATCCGTGAGGGTCAGAGTTGAGGGCAAAGGATACGGCCGGCGAGATGTTTGAAAAGGGGAGAAAATGCCAGTGGCAGAAAGGATACCCTTTCCCCTCCCCCCCTCTCCTCCGGATCAATAATATTCCCAGTGAATTTCGATGTAAAGTAACGCGCCTCTGAAATTTTGCCAATAAATGTGAAAAGAAACTGTGCAATTGTATATTCAATGATCGCTTGACGACTTTTATGATCGCGATCACGATTGTTACAATACACAAGAATTTTAAGAATATACGATAGATAGATAAAAAAAAAAAAGAAAAATCGTATAAAAAATTAAATACGTTGTATATAAGAGAATAGAATAGAAGATTAGAGAAGTAGCGTGATGGAGATACGATAAATTGATAAATTTAATTTTGCAAATCCAATGAAAATAAAATCGTGTCAAATCGTCAAAGAGCGGGGAGTACGATGGAAAATGCGAGAATTCTTTCTAGATATGCTTTATATTACGTAACTTGAAATAAAGAATTGTAAAAAAAAAAAATCCAATTAAACATAATTTCATTCTTTTAATTGAATTAAAATAAATGAATTAAAATAAATAAGAATAAAACGTAAAGTAATGGATATTTTTCTTATTCCCAATATTATGAATTTTATATTGTATTATTCGTTTATTTTTATTTATTCTTTCTTGCGACATCTATATGTAACTGGAGTATATAAATTTCACAATGTAGTAACGGCAGTTAAAAAAAAAAAAAAAGAAAAAAGAAAACGTATCGAATCTCATTTCTTCTTCTGCGTTTAAAAGAGCAAAAAAAGCGTTAAAATTTTGATTCTCTTAATAAAAATCGTTTTGTCACGTTTTTGTCACTGTTCATCGTTTACACGAAACTTGCACGAATAAGAAATACGACGAATCTCAATTCTTTTCATTGGAAGAAACACGCGAACAATTTCAATGAAAACGTTATCCAAGTATGAATGAGAATTGCAAGCATTACACCACGCACCTTTTCGCAATTATTACGAGCGCAATATCGTAGACATCTCCTCCCATAGAGGATGAATCATCCACACTAACAATATAACGCGAAACGAAAAGCAATTCATTTACATAATAATAACAAATTCCCTATCGTGAATCATCTACGATCCTTCTCTCTTTTCATATCTGTTTATATCTGCTGCGAATCAATTATCGTTATTTTCATTTACTTCTATAGACAATGGATTGGTATTAGGATTTTTTAAATAATTGCGTATATGTATTTTCGTTCTTTGTCGCGTATCCTTAGAAAGATCCTAAGAAAGATCTCTTCATAAAAATATATGCAGAAATGGGATCATCAGAGGTTAAGATTCTCGATGTATTTCTCTTTAAGAAAACTTTTTTAACATTCCAGATATACGTTCAATTTCATCGAACACGTTCCAAAATTAAAGGATAAAATTTAAAACTTGGTATTTGGTTATCAATTTAAAAAGAAAAAAAAAAAATTGTCATCCTCGAAAGAATCCACGTAACGCACCATCTCTTCCCTTCCTATCGTATCGTGGAGAGACAATGTTTTTAACACGACTTTGTAAAAAGATTCGTTTAGAAAAAGAAAGGAAAAAAAGAAAGAGAAAAAAAAAATTCATATTCAATTGCGATATTATTCCGTAATAATCGCATCATCGATATCGAAGCAACAATATACCGTGATCCTTGAAAACTGCAAAAGCCAAGCAACACGATTATTTGATAAAGTTCCTGTTCGACCGTGACCTATATTTAACATTGACCCACTTGTAGAGCCAGTACCGCACGCAGGAACATAGGTAGCGTTGCCGATTACACGTCGTCCTAGAGTAAATCTGACCCACATCCGGTACTTGCAACGTCACGTGCCGTTTCATTCGAATTTATGCACCGATTGTAGGTAACGTTACGATGGCCAAAGCGCGGATGAAATGGCTCGTCAAACCCATTGTGCCATTCCCGATAACCAATTATTATTGCGAAACGGAGAGTGAGATCGAATAATCGAATAATTTTTTTTCATATGTGGATAGATCGAAAATTATTGATCATGATTAAAAAAGTAGTTAGAATTTAGAAATCAAGTAGGAATTAAATAGTAATTTAGATAGATATTTTATTAAACAACTGGTTAGGTTAGGTTAGGTTAGGTTAGGATAATATCTAATTTGATCAAAATTTGTTTTCTAATTTGTTATATAAATAAATTTATATAACAATGATACTAGATAATACAGTTGATATTGCAGTATTGCATCTCAAAAACTCAAAATAATTTCTGTGATACATCAAACATATATAATGGAGAATGATTCGTAGATTTTGAAAATTGCGACAAGAAATCTTATACAGCGAAATTCAAAATGATTAATTCGGGATGATAAATAGATATAAAATTATCTAAAATTATGTAAGTCTAACGTTATCCTGTAACTACGTATATAAGAGTAGAAATAATAGTATGATTTCCTAGTTTGATATTTTTGATAAGATAAAATTATATTTACATTAGATTTTTGCTCTGTGTAATTTGAAAACAAGTTGAAATAACTCTGCTTCAATCATTAATCATTTCTTTTACAATTCAAATGACAGATTGATATTATTTGACTTTAAATTTTCCCATATAAATCAATCAAAAGTAAAATGATAAATAATAAAATAGTAATAGGATAAAAATATTCAAAGTTATTAATAATAACTGAAAATTGAAGTCACAAATAAATAATTTGTAAAATTATATAATATATATACTGTCCCCAAATTTCTTATGAGATATCTTAGAAGAAACTTACGGATAAGATGTTATTTTAAGTCAATGGGTAAATCAAATATACATTGATTTTAGTATCGAGCCTTTGACTTAAAATAACATCTGCCAGAGAAGGGGAGGAGGGGTGGGGATTAACACTAAAATCGTGTATATTTTAACAATTCTTCTATCTATTTTAACTTTTCAGAAACTATTTTAAGAATTCATCTCGGATTGGAACAAGTGTCAGCCAAAATAGGAATTAATTGTTCCACTCAAGGCACATTGAGGCAAACGAGACTTCTGTTCTCGGGTCAGAACACTGTAGTAATGGTTGGAACGTCAATCGATACGTAATCGGGAATTGTTTCTAATTAAATGTGGTAGAGGAAGTTTTGGTAATAATTATACTGGATGGACAGAGAAATCGATAAGCAAGTATGATTATTTTTGAAATTGCTTTCAAATTATTTTCACAATTGATAAAATTAATCATATACTGTGATACAGATATTGTTTGCTATTCCATTTAAAAATTGTATCGAGTCAAAGCTACAATGTAAGATGAATAATAATTATTTGACATAAAAAATATTCTGCTGAAAATAATATTGAATTTTTCATTTGAATATGAAATGACATTCATTTTGTATGAATAACTAGATATATGTATAAACGAAATATTTAACGAATTAAATTAATGATGTACACTTATGTAAAAAAAAAAAAAAATTAGTATAATAAATCTGGAATTATATTCGAGTGCAATATTCGAATGGAATAACAAAGAAATCGATATTCAAGATTAAATTAACTCAAATATATATATATATATATATATTAATTTTAATCCTCGATGAATATAAAATCAGCATAAGTAAAGAAACATTATAATTGCTTGAGAAAACTGAGAGAGAGAGAGAGAAAGAAGAACTTTATCGAGAGAAGGACGAACATAACTCGTTATCGATAATAATAAACCTGACAAATTAAGCTTTATCGAGAAAAGCAAATATTTCATTTCAGATCAATCTATTGGCTTTCAATCAGGAAAAATGTTTGTACTTTTGGAATAAGATTAGTTACTAATTTTTAGTTTAATAATAATAATATGTGAAAATAACAAGCAATATTGATACATCTAAAATATACAACCTTATCATTAGTTCTTTTTCATATTTTAAATATTTTTTAATCATCTCATTATGATAAAAGTTTATATAATTTGCATAATAATTATGCATATATACATATATGTCTTTTAAAAATTCATTTTAATTTTGAATATATAACGTTATATAAAATAATATAAAAAAAAATAGATTTTTGTCCAAGATTACTTTCTAATTTAAAATTTTATTAACGTATATATGTATATATATATATATATATATATATAAAATACGTTAATATAAAATGAAAGAAAAAAAACTTTTTTTTTTGTTTTAATTAAAATACTTTCGTAAAATGTTTTATCAAATGTTTCAACGTGAACATAATATGAAAGCACAGCATTGTTTCGCGATAAAACTCCGTGTAACAGTATCTAAAACTAATTATCGACAAGAACGGGTAAACAGTTTAGGATACTGGTAAATTGATCATTAGAGGTACGATATGGATTGTTCTATAATGCTCGTTCATTGTGCTATTTATCATTCTATATTTGCGCCATTCTCAGTCTATGTATATTCGAATTCAAATTTTTTCTTTTTTTTATCAAAAAAAAGATTGAAAAATGAATTTGATTTGCAGATTGATGTAAGTGTGGTGAATTTATTAAATCGTAGAAATAAATTAAATACGTGTATTTAAAGTTGAAAAGAAAAATACCACTCGAACCTACATTTGAAACCTCAATAGTGCATTTTAAAAATCTATCTCTGCACGTTGGTTACCGCATTACGATCAATTCGCACTTCGTTCAATAATTACATAAGATGAAAGTTTGTTGCATTGTATAATCCTTATCACTCACGAGCCATGCGGATATCTTTACTAAAATCATCAATCTATTACATCGTTCGATACTAAAATTCGCGTTATTCGTAATTATAAAATATAAATTATATAATTTCGTCAAATATTAAATTCAAATAATTAGAAAGTCAATAGAAAGTTAAGTAAAAAATTTTAAATCATTTTTAATTGAAAAATTTCTCCAATATTGTTATATCACATTTTCTTCGATACGTACAGCACGAGTTAAATCATTTCTAATCATTATCAATTTCTTTCATCAATTCAACAAATTTTCAGAATTAAAATCGTACCATTTCCATCGAATTATTTAAATAATAAAATTTTACGCGATCATCGCGTCGACCGATTAAAATTAATCATCGACAAAACTCGATAATTTTGCAAAAAAAAAAAGAGAAAGTATTTCTTCACAAATCTCTTCAAACGGTGCGCAAGATTCCTCGATTTATCAAATTACGAAACACAATCAAAATTTCGTCATAGAAGAATATTCCTTGCACAAGTATTTCCCTTTAATAATATAATCTTAACGATATTAATATAATCGAAATTTCGCGATAAGAAACGAAAAGTATTCGATGCACGGATGCAAGTATTCATCAATGATTTATCAAACGGTGGAATAACAGTTGAAATCAGTGGCATGACCCAGTAAAAGTCGGCAAAATATCCGCGATTATTACAAAGAGAAGAATCGTGATTCTCCCTGTGGCGAGGTAAGCTTAAAAATCTGGCCTCGAAAAACTTGGCGAATCTCGGTCAGTTAACCGTGCGTGGGTGTAACACGATTCTGCAGCCTGTAGCATATCGTAATTACATTATGAAAAAGAAACGTTGAATATCGGCCGAGTTTCGAGGATCTATCGACAATCGCCGGTAGCGAATTACAACGCGATTCCTGATGATGATGGTGATGGTGGTGGTGGTGGTGGAAGTAGGAGATTTCCGCCAGAGGGTAGCTTTAAAACCGGGTCAAAAAGTTGGATCGCGATATTCAATCGTGGAGAAGGCAACGTGGATCGTGCCACATTCCTGACAGTTTCATCTTTTTCCACCACCACCCCCTTCCCTCCCTCCCCACGCCTCCTCTCCACCCTGCTTTTGCCCGAATAAACCGAGTCGACCGATACGAATCGTTTTCCTCGAAATACGAAATACTCCATTGTGTCCTGAATGGAACACCAATGGTGAACCAAAGAAACGAAAATTGCTAATTATACTAATATAACGTTACGATTGGCTCGACTCATTTTCATAACGTGTACGCGAGGAATTGCGAATAACTTGAAATAGAATCGTAGAAGTAAAGTTTTGTGATCGTTCTGTCGTGAAAAAAAAAAAAAATTGCGCTTACATGACATATTGATAAACGAGCATCGATAAGAGAAGGCCGATTACGAACGTACGATAATCTTATGATAAAATTGTAATGTATATATACAGTGATAATGTATATATAAGTGATATTCGTTTATACATAAATAAAACAATCTTATAAATATAAGATAAAAACAAATAAACTCACCTGATTGGCTTTGTTAATCTGTTTCTTCAAACCCGCGAACGCCATGGTGTTGGTGGTGGTGATGACACTTCTGGCTTGCCTCTGGACACGAAACACGAAGAAGAGAGAATCTGGAAACAAGAGAAAAGGAGAAAAAAAAAAAACTATAATCGATGCGTGTAGTGAAACGATCGGGGCAAATTTTTGAAAAACAAAGAAAGAGTTTGAATTTATGACTGGCCGGTTGGCTGCTCGCCAGATCCGGCCATCCACGGACGGATGATTTTCAATGTTATCGATCGACCACGTTTTCCAGCATCATGACTTACTTCTGATGTAATAATCGCCGACTCACGTACACACACACGGTCAACGTTTAATCCTTTTCAATATTTCAGTATCTACGCATGTATGTGATACGTATGCACATATATATATATATATATATATATGACGGATAGAAACCCACTTGCGATAATTTCGCCAATTTCACTGATGAAAACGTTTGTATATACTGACGTACCGACAAGAGTCCGGCTTACTCATAGAAAATTACATCTTTTCCTTTCTCGACCGACTACGCTCCCTTCTTATACGTACGTTATATTCTTATGTATATTCATTCCATCGCGGAACAAAGACGACTCGGTTCCAAAAATAGAGTGTCACGCTCATAAAGAGAAATTAACGAATGCCGTCCCTCTTAATAAGCCGCGCGGCTCCTTCGAGAAGAGAAGAGAACAAGTGTCGTACGAATAAGGGCAAAGGTTGCGCGGAGGGAAAGATGGTTTCATCTATGTACTTTATAACAAGCTAATAAAGACTGGTAATGGTGTAACGTCGATAAACAAAGAACGATACAACTGCTGTACACAATAATATCGAAATTCTGTTCCAATTGACCTGGTGATACCAGCGCCGTTCCTATTCTCTCCTTTTCTTTGTGACAATGTTAGAAACGTTAAAAAAAAAAAAGAATATATACTTGTATTTATCAAGCACAATATTCGTTCCCATCTTTTAGTTTGGAAAGTAGAAAAAGAAAATTTTGACGATCCGGTATCGGGTAAGATTCCCTCATTTTTTACGAATATCGCAACATTAAAAAAAGTATGTATAAGCATATATCGAGTGGATGTATGCACATAGTTTCGGAAGGAGAGGAATCGTTAATAGATACAGATGCAACGATAGAGCAAATCTCTCACCTCTAGAGTTAGTGATCGAAACGGCACGTCCTTATAGCACCCTCGTTAAAATCGTGGAAATCGGTTACCTCGTAGCGCACCGGTAATCCCACCGAATTGTGGGAATACCGAACGACAATCGCGGTCGTACGAGGCACACGCAAGTGGGAAAAAGTCTAAGAGTTAGAAAGAGCGTAGAGATCCGCGTGGACCGCGAGCACCACGAGCACCACCGACTCGTACGTGGTCGGTTTTGCACACTGCGCCTCTTCCTCGAAGGGTAGTTTTCAGCCCGACCGATCGATACCCGGCATCCACTCCATCCTTATCCTCCCACTGTGCTCCCTTTCGCTCGCTCCGAACCAACATAGTAGAATATAGTATAATCTTCCTCTCTCTCCATTTGCCTTTCTCCCTCTCGCTTCCTCGCCAACTTCCCCTACCTTCGTCGCGTCGCTCTCTCTCTCTCCTTTTCCTTCGATCATCTTTCTCTTTCGCGCTCCCATCCTTCCCTTCCCGAGTCTCTGTTCAACTTTTTGCTACTGAACGCTTCTATCGTTCATATCCCCTCCTTCCTCTGCTGCACTCTTTTCTCCTTCGCGATCTCTACCTCCACTTTGCCCAAGCTAAATGTCCCAAGCTCTCTTGTATTCACACTACACTTTCCCTTATTCCCTTTTCATTCCTTTCTTCACTCTGTTTTCTCTCATTCTGAATTTTCCTGGATTCCCGGTCGGATTTCAAGTGTGTGCCGCGCACTTTCTATTCCCCACTTCCACTCCCTCTTTCCCTTGTTTCTTTCGTTTTTTTCCTTTCTTTTTCTGCCGCTACTGGATTTCCCTCGCCCACGCACCGGCTAATCTCAACCCTCTCGCGAACTTGTCCACACGCGTTTTTGTACGTTCGGGGGACAGAGTCAAGTAGCGGAAAGTATCGCCGAGAAGAAAGAGACGATATTTCTATGGAGTTGGACGCTTGGAATAATAAAGGAAGGGTTTGGATTAAATTACGTTATATTTAATGATGTTGAAACTTCGACTATAGCGATGAAACAAATGATAACACGTTAACGTGTTAATTATATTATCATAGTATTGGATATTAGAGAAATAAAAAAATTAAAAAAATAAAAATTATTACTATGATCGTAAAATAAACCTTCGAATATTATTCCATTTTAACAAAACTATTTCAATAATTATTTTCCCTACTCTTTGCTTAAAGATATATAGATATCCACTACTAACACGCGAAGTATGATTATTATATTAGATCTTGGAAAATATTGATTTAAATAACATAAATGAATATTTGTTTTTTTTTTTCTGAAATTGATAGTATCAGGTTTTAGAAAAAAATAAGACAAAAAAAAAGAAACATTTAGAATATACAAATAGATTATAATTTTTATTTGAGAAATTTTCATTTATATTTTAATATATGGTAATTGCATTTGATATTATTATGATAATTTCTAGCAAATTATTTTTTTCATGAACGACATTAGTTCTGTTACATTAGTTCTGTTAAATATATATATTTGATCGTTATAAAAATTATTATAATCACATTTCAAATTTATTTCAAGAATTGAGAACATCAATATTAAATTATAACAGTTACATTGTATGGTAAATGTATTATTATATTTTATTGTTAAATGATAAAAACTAGTAATAAAAAGAACACTGATATTTAAAATATATTAAATAATTATTAAATCTCGAAGAACTCGATCAATAACAAGGAAGAAATAGCGAAACTTGGCAAAAAGTTGCGCACTATGCAGTTTCCACTCGATAAAATTCTTCTAATTGTAAAGAAATGGTAATTTTTTCACTGAATATTTTTAAAATTGATTATTTACTGAATTTACTATAACTAACATCAATGCGAAAAAGTATAAAAATATCATTAAGTTTTTCAATTGTGAATAAAATTAAATAAGAAGTTTGCAAGGACAAAAGAGTTGATCTTCATTTTTTTGGACTCTTGCCATTCTCTTCTAATTCTATTTTTAACTTTAATTAATTTATTAATTAGTTATCAGAATATATCTAATAATAATTATATAAATAAATCATTTGTTAAAATTAATCATTTTTTCTTTGTAAAATTATATTATTATAAAATTTACAAAATTCAAAATATTATAAGTATATAAATGATTTCTTAAAATAAAAAATTTTTTTTTAAATTCCACTACATTTATATCTCATAGTATATATATTTTATTAATTTTTTTTAATTTTTTTATATTATAATAATATAATATAATAATATAATAATATATATCGTTGTTTCTTAACTAGAATCGACCTGAAAGAACAAAGATTCAAAGGATTTTGCATGAAAAAGCCACGGTATTAAATGTAACGAAAGGGGCATAAAAAAACGTATTTATTTGAAAACTTATTATCTCCAATAGCAAAGAAAGAGCATGATACTGTATATAAATATTTTTATAACAATTATATGTGAACATTTATAAATGAATTAATTTTCTGATTGATTAAGTATAATAATTTTATTTTAAGATTCAAATTTTGATAGAATGAACACATTATGTTTTTTCTTATTTTTCATTTATGAATAATAATTAAAATTTAAAACATTTTAAAACGTTTGAAAGTTTTTTCATATAAATATTATTTCTAATATTATTTATAAAAATTATTATCCCTTTAACTCTTTATAAATTTCTAATTCTAATTTTATTATCTTCACTATTGTTAAATTTTAATATTTTTGCAATTAAAATTTTCCAACAAATAATTATCCAAATCAATAATTATAAAAATCCAAAAAATTCATAATAATTTTTAATAAATTTTTATTCAAAAATAAAGTTATCATATTAAAAAAATATTTGGAAACAAATTAAATGCATATATATCAAAGTGATGAAGAAATCAATCATCATCAAAATGATATTACTGCAAAAAAATCTATAAAAAATAGAGAAATTCTAAAATTCTGTGAATTTTGTACATTTGTCAGTGAATAATTATCAGAGAATTATGATTAGGTCATAGTACTGCTATCATTCGATAACATTCTGTCGCTTTGTACGCCCCCCATAAGCTGAGTGTACATCCGCTATATAAACCACCCCCACACAGACTTCGTGAAAATACTTCTAAAAATATATAATAGTCCAGCAGGAGACGATATTAATCTATCAAGTTAAGCCAACTTTTACTTTCATTTTTCTTATGCAATTTTTTGTTATGAACTCTTTCATTGTCAATTATAAAATAAATTGTAAAATAATTGCGAAGCAAAGAAAGAAATAATGATAATGCAATAAAGTATAAAAAATTTTTAAAAACATTAATTCTCATTCTATATTTTATCAACATTTTTATTATTAAATATATTAAATTGTTTAAGAGAAAATTTAATTCATTTCTATCGCAAATAAATAAATAAATACTGAGTTTTATTATAACTATTAATTTAGTTTAATATGAAAATAATTAACAAATAAATAGTCGAAACAATCAATAATTGATATTTTTTAAAATATAAATTTTAAAACGAGGAAATTATATAAATTAATTAATAATAAGTCATATAAATCAATTAAATTATTTTATTAAAAATTTATCTTACTTAATTAGAGTAAAAATTGATTGTCAGTAATAGTAGCTTTACGCACATGAAAAACTAACCTATCTATTATGACTTATGCTATAATATTGTTTCATTTTTTATATTGCAATCTCATTATTATTCATTTACATAAACAACATATTATAATAAATATACATACAAATTAAAAATAAATATCACGTTTTTATTAAATCATTTATAAATACCATTTAATCACTTATTAGAAATCTATGCAAAAAAAAGTTAAATCTATAGATAACTTCATAAGAAACTATATCTATTTATAATTTTATAAAAAAATATAATATATAGATAATATAAACATATCAATCATTTGCTATTTATTTCAATTGTATTTTTTTTTCGATATAATAATTTAACATAAAATATATCACATTATTAATTACATTATTGCATTATTACATTAATCTTTTTGCATTATATGTCTTTTATGCAATATATATATATATAGATACAGATATATTAATGCATAAAATAGATAAATTATAATATTATGCATAATAATATAATATTATGCATAAAAATAGATAAATTATATACATAGAATTCATGAAAAAAAAATAAAATTAAGTGTCTCAATTAAAAAAAAACACTTTTAATGTATATTAATATGTCTAAGTGTTCGTGTTAATGCATTGTTATTGACAAATTATAATTAAATATTATTAACAAATATATATATATATATATATATATATATATATGTGTGAATTATTATTAATAAATGTTTCAAACAAATAGTAATTTCAAATCAAATTTTACATATTTGATAAAAATAAAGACTTTATTAATATATAATTTTAAAAAAACACTAATTTCTATTACAAACTTTTTTAATATTAAACATTTTAAATGTGAATATTATTATATTTCACTGAAATTTAAAAATAACAATAATGATATCGCGCCACCAATCACAAAATGTTGCTGTTAGTAACCAGAAATGAATATGGCGTCAACTTAACGTTTGTTTTTACTTTATATTCATTTTGTAATTTGTAAGTACGTAATATATAATACCACACTTTAATTAGATATGCCTTTGTTTATTAAATGCACAAAAACAAATAAACTTAACAAATATGTCAAACAAGAATACTGAACCTATCGAATGTATATACAGTATATCCGTGTATTGAATAAACGAATCTATTCAAACGTTTCTTTGTAAAAAGTACAAAAATTAATAATTCTAAGAAAAATAATAAGTATTATTTGTTTAAGAATACTCACCGTATATTAATTTAATGAGAACAGGAAATTGTTTAAAACTGCAAATGGACAAACCCCCTGCTATGATTTGACACAGACGACAGCTGTTTGAAGTTTCCAGGAGTAACGCTAGATTGCTCTTCTAACAGTATATAAATCATAACCATCGGAAAGCGGGAAAAATTATTGTATATTTATTTTAACATGCAATATAAAATTTAATGATTTTTTTTAAATTTTTTTAAAATTGTTTAAATTGTAAATTTCAAATTTTTAGATTTTTATATTGAACATGAACATTTTAATAATAAATATAATAAAATATAGATAATACATTATATACTTTATAAATAAATAAATAGCGAATAATTTTGAAATGACAGGTCTTTTATTATCAACATTATTAGTACAGTGAAACAGCTAATATAATACAATAAAATAGTGCCGTTTTACAATAGAGCGCCATAAAGCTTTTTTTACACGTAGTATCGCGTTTAATATAATATTATTTTTTTCTTTTTAATTAGATTTACTCCTCTTTCATAAAGATACATAAAGTTTAAGTTCTTTATCAATTTCTGGATGAAGCGTTAACATCAATTGATTAAATTGGTTATCTCCAATTAATCTACGTAAAGTAAGTAACTGAAAAAAATATAAAAGAGAAATTTTAATATATAATATAAATATAAATTTTTTACAATAAAAAAACTAACATTTTACCTGATTTTGTAATGTATCTTTCAAAGATATACTAGATAAAGGATCACTGAAGTCAAGTCTTCTTTTCCGCTGTTCATGTTTATTTCCATATTCTTCATCCTCGTATTGGGATGGACTAGATTGTCCACTAATTGACAAAGACCTAGATTAAGTAAAAATGCTAACTTTTATAAATACATTATTTTTTATTATAATTATTTATATTTTACAAAGAATACGTACTCAATAGCACATCCAATATGTTCGCATCTTACATCGTCAAACTTAGTAATATCATTCAGAGTTCCGACAATATTAGATATTATTAGTGGAAAATGTTGAAAAACACTAGGAGGACTATTAGCTCCAAGAAGTGAACAAAGTGCAAGAGCTAATAATTTACGTCTTTCTAACTGAGAAATATATGGCATTCGATTAACCCATATATGTATTATTTCTCCCAATACAGCATCTTCTCTTGCTTCATTTCTACCCATTTTTCTGGTTAATTCGCTTATTACCTAAACAATAATTTAAATATTTATAATTAAATCAATAAATATACAATGTATAAAATTTTAATACCTGTATAAAAATATCTTTATAAAACCATAGAACTCTTGCCACAATAGATAAATACATAGTCATTGTCATCATAACTTCTTCCTCTCTATACATATTCCTATTAAAATTAAAATAAACATTAACATATTTAATTTATTATAATATATATAAACATTTATACTTACTCAAATATAGTTATTAAAACAGGTTTAATGAGTTCTGCACCTTGTCGAGGTGAAGCACATAAACATAGTTCAAACACTGTCATTGTCATGACTGCTCCTTCGGGATTCAGATCTCCTAAGATTGACCTAAGCGTTTCAATTATAACTGCTCCTCTTTGACTTAAAAATTCTTGAGGACTTAATATTACATATGCTTGAACTATGTACAAACATAATTTTAAATGTTCAAATGATTGTTCTAAAAATATAAAAATCTTCAAATTTTCAAATTTATGAAATCATTAATAAATTTATTTAAAACTATTCACTAACCTAAAACAGCGGGTAAATTTTTAGCCAATTCCATTATAGCTGGTGTTGGCGCAGGTGCGTTTTCCAGTAAAGCTAACCATAATCGTAATCCATCTTCTAACAAATAAACATGACAATCTTGGTTCACATCGCAACTTAAAGCAATAACAGCTACTACCAAAGGTTCTATAACAATACTTTCAGGACCTAAAGCCTAATAAATAATCAAAGTATTATTCATTTTTTAAAATTTTTTAAAATAAAATTATAATTAAATATGATTATTTATTTTAATTATTTATATTAATTTAATTTTATATATATAATAATACATATGAAGAGTATACCTTTTCCAGATGTACAAGTGTTGAAATTATAGCGCATCTTAACATATTATATTCTTCAGAATGTTGCCAAAGTGCTGGTAGATATGAACTAAGAGTTCCAACATGTGGATTTATTTCACTACCAGCACGTTCAATCATAAATGATAATACATATAACACATGCATCTAAAAATAATTTAAAATATATTTTTTTTATAAATCAAAATTTTAAAAGTTATATATCTATATACCTTAGTATCACATTCTTTTACTTCTTTTAAAAGAGATAACAATAAAGAAAATGCAGGTTCTAAATATGGTGAAAATTCTTCTGGATTAAATTGGAAATCATCTATTGCGAGTTTTAAAGCATCACTTGCTGCCAAACGAACACCTAAATCTTCTTCAGGACTCAAAACTTCAACCATAAGTTCATATAATTCTGGTCTCAATTCTGCACTTAATTTTACAGCTGCAATTTTATTAAAATTAAGTCAATCATAATAAGAATAACAATTATTACGTAATAAATTTCATTTATTTATTTTATCTATTTAAAAAATTGAAATTTAATTACTTGTCCATCGTCCAATAAGCCAACATACTCGTCTTCTAATAATTCTATAATTATTACTTCGAATTTTTAGTTCTTCTTTTAAAGTTGTCGAAAACCATTGATCAAAATTTACCTAAAATGTATAAATATAAAATATATAAATATAAAAGTACAATAATTGATATGATGATTGATAATTTAGTTATTTCGTCATAATATTTCATTTTTACCTCATCATATAAATCAAATGCAGCCAAACCAACTGCATTATATACTGCATCTTTTACTAAAATAGCATGAAGATTATTTGGATCAACTGGTTGATGATGTCTTTGCATTAATTCAACTAAAATTGGTACAAGTACTTCTCCAAATTGATGGAAAATTGCTACAAATAAACATTCGGTACAAGGCTGAAAAATTAATTATAAAATAAATTAAAATATAATAATATTACATTATAATAAAATTTATAATTGTACATTATTTATAAATATTTATAAATAATAGAATATGAAATATTCACCCTTAAACTATATTTCCATGATTCACCACCATCATCAACAACTGAAAATAATAATGTAATCAAAAAAAGTAAAAGAATGTAAATATCTTGTATATAATATAATATGAAACAATTGTAATTATATAAATATAATATACATATTATTACATACGTATATAAATATTTACCAAAATTTTCTGGATCTGTATCCCATAATTCCAATTCAGCAGGAGTTAGAAGGAAATAATGTGTTACAAGTCTTGAACAAATTTCAGTTAATGTTTCAGGTGTAAAAAATTCTTGTCTCAATTGATTTGCTCTTAACGTTAATGGATCTTTTGTATCTATATCAATAAATTTCTAAATTTAATAAATTACATTCATAAATTTACAAGATAATAAACATTATATATACCTTCAAGAACTTTAGCTGGTTTGTAATAAGAAGATATCAAAATGCCTTTCATTAAATTTAAACATTGGATAACAAATCTTTCAAAAGCTAAAGCTTGACCCGCTTCAGTGAAACAATAAAAAACAGAAAATTCTAAGGAAGTTGGTATTAGTTCTACATAGCAAAACGGATGCATTTCTAATACTCCTATTAATACTTTAGTCAAATGAATTATGAATTTATCACATACTTCCATTTCTATACCTCTTGATATTAATGTTTTCCCTACAATTATATTTGCATTGTTATTAAAAGAAAAAAATATTACATAATACATTATAGTTTGTAAATATTACATTATAGTTTGTATTAAAAAAAAAAAAAAGAGTACTAACGACATTCAAGACAGGTTCTTGCACGTTCAAAAACAATTTCTAAAAATGACATAGCATCCTGAGATTCTGAAAGCTTATTAAATCCATTTACAATAAGTGTTCTAAGTATTCTTAATAGAAGTAATGCTTTTTCTAAAGCTTCTTGTATCTGATTTGTATCTGCTCCATTTGATGCCATTATAAGAAAAGATTCTGTGTATGTATTCCATAAATTCAGAATAAAACTGAACACATTAATGGTTAATTCTTGGAAGAGTCGTCTATCTGGAGCTAAACGTTTAGAGGCTAAAGACTTAACAACATGATGTAATGTTAATAGTGCCCGATGTTGGGCCAAAGGGTTTTGTCCTCTTATAACATCTAATAATGTTGGAATTAACGAACGCCACTCTCTAGGACAATCATATCTGTACAATATTACTTCATTTAATTTGCTTTGGATATCAAAATAAATATTTATTCAAATTATTTAATATCAATTACCTTGCAATTTTGGCAATAAGAGCTGCCAATTGAACAGCTATTTGATTTACAGGTTCTTCAAAGTTTGCTATTAAACGTTGTCTAAGAAATTCCTTTTCATCATCTGCAATTCCACTGTAATAATTTATATTATTTTGTTGTTAATTTAAATATTTATTATTTAAATATTTAAATATTTTCAAAATGTTAATATCATAGTATGTTAATGTTAATGTTAATAAATGTTAATGTAATATTAATATCATAACTTAATTTCATTAAAAAATACTTACTTTGGAGCATTTTTTCTCCAATATCTATCAACACCATTTTTAAAACATAAAATAGCCATCCATCTAATATTGATACTTAAGGAATGATTAGAAAATACATTCTGAAACAATTATTAATTTAATTATTAATATTTTATTTAATATCAAATTATTATATATTTATTAATTATAAATATGAAATCTTTCATAACCTAAATTAATTTTATATAAATAAATATATAAATATTTTATAATATAGTTTATTATTATAAAAATGTAAAAATAAAATTTTATAATATAATAAAATTTTTTATTAATATTTATTTATAACTTACATATAATGCAGTATAGAATCCCCTTTCAGTTTCCCATTGTTTTAAAGTTTGTTCAGCTGGTTTTAAAATATTAGGATCTTGACTACCCGCTTGTTGAAGGATTTCTATCACTGCAGCATCCATATCTTCCTACAAAATATTATTATATTTTATTTTTATATTAAATTTAAACTACTGACTGTTATTTGTTTTCCTTTGAAAATATCAACTAAACTTAATGAACATGTGCTAATGATATCTTCTTTTCTGATGTTTAATTTTATTATAAAAAATCACAAATATTATTTCTATTTAGTTATATTAAAAAAGAGATCATTGCGCGAAATCAAATACCTTCTATTGTTATATTATTTTCGTCAAATAAATTATCATTTCCCTTATTCCGGGTGAACAGTTCCTAACCTACAAGAGAATATTAATCATACACATCCAAATATTACCTATCTTATATGGGGGTTGTAGAACTATTTTCGGTAAACTCCATTTATCGTAAATATCTATGTATTAAATCGATACATAACGAAAATCATCAGACACTCTACATCAAAATGTCACACACGCCCGCAAGTCGGCATTTCAGAACGCTGCCCCCCTCCTGTTCTTTTCTTTTTTTATAATATACGGTGGTGACAGTTATTGTGTAGTGTGAACCACCTTATTACACGTAAGATGTAATTCTTTTTTTAATTTATTTTTTTTTACTGTTTTATAAATTATAATTTATTTCAATTAATAAATTATTTATTTATACTAAAATAGAAAATCTCATTTAATTTTTAAATGTATTATTAAGATAATTAATTATTTTATAGACCACCATATTATTGATAAATACATTTTAACATTTATTCGTAACTATATATTTTAAATAAAAATAAAGTTTTTATTTAAAATATAAAGTATTTATTTATCTTTTTCATAATATAATGTGTTTAGTGATTTTGAATTCTTTAAAGAAAACTTGTTAATTTTACATTTATAATTTTACATGTATAAAATAAATATAATTTATTAATAAATTAATTAAGTACTAAAAATTTAAGTTAAAATCTCAATAAATAAGTAAATATTAATGTGATTATATTTAGAAATTTATTAAAAATTTATTTATTACTATTTTCATTTTAAAATTTTATTATATTTAAACCGGATATCCGATATGCGCACTCTAGTGTTCACTAAGGTGATGAACGTTCTTTCTGTTCATGGCTTGTGATTACTTGTCACAATGAAGGTATGTATCCAAGAATATTTTAAGAATCTATATAAATATTAAGAATAATTAATAACAAAATTTATACTTTGAAATATTAGAAACAATTTCATATATATATAATTTTAGAAATATCTATTTATGTATATGCCTACATTATTATTCAAGTATATAAAATAAATAATTTTATTTAACTTTAATATTATTAATATGTAAATAAATAAATCATATATGTAAAAAATAAAAATAATTTAAATTTTCTTTACGTAAAATATATAAATTTACGAGTTTCATTATTAATATATTATAGTTATAGAACTAATTTGATAAAACTAACTTCATCTTTGTTTTAACGTGCAATATTTGTTCTCTAGCTAAACGTATCTTATCCTGCAACAGGATGTCAGAAATTATTTGAAATCTCAGATGAACATAAACTTAGAATTTTTTACGAAAAGCGCATGGGCGCTGAAGTTGAGGCTGATGCTTTAGGTAACGAATGGAAGGGATATGTTGTTCGCATTTCTGGTGGTAATGACAAACAAGGATTTCCTATGAAACAAGGTGTTTTAACAAATGGTAAGATAAATATTTTCTATTATAATTTTCATTATATCAGCTTTATAAATTTTTATATTTTATAAATTAGTTTAATGATTGAATTTATAATAAAATTATTACTTATAGAAATATTAATATGTTATTATTATGAATAGGACGTGTTCGTTTGTTACTTTCAAAAGGACATTCATGCTACAGACCTAGACGTGATGGCGAGCGTAAACGTAAATCTGTTCGTGGATGCATTGTTGATTCTAACCTCTCAGTACTTGCTCTTGTTATTGTCAAGAAGGGAGAAAAAGTATTAATTTTCTTTCTTATTCTTTATCTAATAATAACCATGTTCTTAGGGTATATCTAAGAATTTGTTTATTATCTTATGATATTATCGTAGACATGGGATATTAAATATCGTTTCTTGATTTGAGAAATTATATTATATGATTTATTTTTTTTCTCAGTGTACAAACGATACATATATTAATGAATTATTTGAATTATAAACACATACATAGATATAGGGATTGATTCATATTTTTTTTAATTAAATTTTTATAGGATATTCCAGATTTAACTGATAAAGATGTTCCACGACGCTTGGGACCTAAAAGGGCAAGTAAAATTCGTAAATTGTTCAATTTATCTAAAGAAGATGATGTACGTCGATTCGTTGTAAAACGACCAATTCAGAAAGAAGGTAAACCAGCACGTTCTAAAGCTCCCAAAATACAACGCCTTATTACTCCACTTACTTTACAGGTAGATATATATACATATATATTTATTATATCATTTTTTTTATTAATTTTAGAAAATTAAAATTATAACAAAAATATTTTTACAGAGAAAAAGACATCGATTGGCTTTGAAGAGAAGGCGTAGTTTGGCTCGAAAACAACAAGCAGCTGAATATGCAAAATTATTGGCGCAAAGACAAAAAGAAGCAAAAAATAGACGCCAAGAAGAATTAAAACGAAGACGCAGTGCTTCTATGCGGGATTCTAAATCATCCAGTCAATCAGCACCTACCACTCAAAAATAAAATAATTACAATGATGTATTTACAATTAAATAAAAAAAACTTTAATTTATTTATATTGTTATATTTATTATAGTTTTTATGCTTTACCTATCTTTATTTATTAGTACTTAAATATTATAAAAATATTATTGTAGAAAAATATTTAAAAATGAATTATTTAAACATCAAAAACATCAATTTTCATATATTGAATTAAATTTATTAAGCATATATGTTTTTTAACTTCTAATTTCTTAAAAATGAATTATTTACTTATATAGAATTATTACTTATATAGAATTTGTAAGATTAGCTATACAATGTTAATTCTAGAAGCCAAAAGAAATATAAAGTTGATTTACAAAAATGTTGAAGCTTATTTGACTTATAAGTAGTTTGTATTAGGTGACAACTAGAAAACAAAATGGAGAATAAAATAATGGTGTAGCGAAAATATAATCGTTTTAGTATGTAAATATATTAAAATTTAAAATAGAATTTAAAATATATTATTTATTCTGTATAAATAGAATTGAAAATAATAATTATATCAATAAAAAACATAACAAATACAATTTATTATATTTAAATTTTTATGTATATTTTAATATAATTTTAATGTTAAAAATATTTAATAAACAACAATTATTAATTCATTATGAAGATAAAGAAATTTATTTATTATATATGGTTTTCTTGTCGAAATTATAATCTTTCCCAAATACTCATAAGGTTAGTATTAATTAATTTTTTAAAAATATTGTATATCTTAATTATATATTTAAATATAAAATAGACGAGGAGAAAATATTTTAAATAAAAAAATAAAAAATTATTTAATATTTAATATCAATTATATATTTAAGCATAAGCAATATCTATTTACAGGCAACATTTTAATAAGTCCTATTGTACAAATTCTCAAGTTACTAATGAATATGAAATACCAATAGAAAATATTCGTAATTTTAGTATTGTTGCACATGTTGATCATGGTAAAAGCACACTTGCTGATAGACTTTTAGAAATAACAGGTGCAATAAAAATAAATTCTGGTAAACAAATATTAGATAAACTACAAGTTGAAAAAGAACGTGGAATTACAGTTAAAGCTCAAACAGCATCCCTTAATTATACATATAATGGAATCAATTATCTTCTTAATTTAATAGATACACCTGGTCATGTTGATTTTTCTGCTGAAGTACACCGTTCATTAGCTCCTTGTCAAGGAGTAATTTTAGTAATAGATGCAAATGATGGTGTACAAGCACAAACTATGGCTAATTTTCACTTAGCTATTAAACATAATTTAGTTATAATACCAGTAATTAATAAAATAGATTTAAAATATGCCAATCCTGCTAAAGTTATAAATCAATTAGAAACATTATTTGACATAAAAGAATCAGATGTTTTAAAAATATCTGCTAAATTAGGCACTGGAGTACATAAGATTTTAGATGCTATAATTGAAAGAATTCCACCACCTAATGTATATAGAAATAAAGCCTTCAGAGCTTTGATATTTGATAGTTGGTATGATAAATATAAAGGAGCAATTTTACTGATATATATTAAAGAAGGATCTTTATCTATAAAAGAACATATTACTACAATATATACTAAGAAATCTTATGAAGTTAGAAATCTTTCATTATTGAGACCTTCTGAAGAATATGTAAATAAATTGTAAGTATTTTTATAAAAATATGTTAATTATATTAATATATATATATATTCGATCATATATTAATAGATGATGTTTAGATTTGCAGGTCAAATTGGATGTATTTCATGTAATGTGAGATCTTCCAAAGAAATATTGATTGGAGATACATTACATATAAAAAATCAAATTACTGAACCTTTACTAGGATTTAAATCACCAAAACCAATGGTTTTTTCAGGCATCTATCCAATTGATCAATCAGAATTTCATAATATACAAATTGCTATTGAAAAATTAACATTAAATGATAGTAGTGTTTCTGTTGCATTAGAATTTAGGTATTTTTTATGATATTTTTCGAATCTATTAAATAAGTTAGATAAAAAAGGCTTATAAGTACAAAATACTGAATATAAAATAATTTTATATATATTTACTTTATCTTAAACATTTTTTTAAATTTTTATTTTAGCGTAGCTCTTGGTCAAGGTTGGAGAATTGGATTTTTAGGTTTATTACATATGGAAGTATTTATGCAAAGATTAGAGCAAGAATATGGTGCACTTTCAGTTGTTACAACTCCTAGTGTTACATATAAAGCAAAAATTATTGGTAAAAAGAATATTAAAAAGTACAAAACTGATATGATTTCATTTAATAATCCTGCAAATTTTCCTGATCCTCATATTATAGAAGAATTTTATGAACCTATGGTACTAGGAACTATTATAACACCAAGTATGTTTAATTATCAAATTTTATAACATAACTTATATAACTAAATTTAAAAAAAAATTCTATATCTTTTAATTATTTTCTAGATGAGTACATGGGTACAGTAATGACTTTATGTTTTGAAAAAAGAGGAGTACAACATTTCACGAAAAATATTGGTCATAATAGAACATTATTTCAATTTTTGCTACCATTGAACGAAATTATTATTGATTTCCATGATACATTGAAACGTGTAACTTCAGGATATGGTACTTTTGATTATGAAGACCATGATTATGAATCTACAAATATTGTAAAAGTAATTATAATTATTTTAATATATTCATGTAATAATGTTATATTTAAATTATAAATTATTTCTATTATAATTAATAATTATATTTTGTAGTTAAATATTGCTTTAAATGGTAATATAGTGGAAGAACTTAGTACTATTGTACATATTAGCAAACTTCAGATAATGGGCAGACAAATATGTGAAAAATTAGTAGATATTCTCCCACGTCAATTATTTGAAATAGTAATTCAAGCAATTGTTAATGGAAAGATTATTGCAAGAGAAACTTTAAAACCATACAAAAAAGATGTAACTGCAAAACTGGTAAATAATTTTTTTTATTGAATATTGTATATTTTCATGTATCTTTATTATTAATTTTTTTCATTTTAGTATGGTGGTGATATTACTAGAAGAATGAAATTATTAACTCAACAAGCAGAAGGAAAAAAAAAAATGAAGATGATCGGAAGAATATGTATACCAAGAGATACATTTATAAATCTTTTTAAAAAATAATAAAAATATAAAAATTATCATTTTAACTTTTATATTTAATATAATTATAGATATAATCACATTAAAGTAAATTATTAAATACATTTTCATATAACTAATATTTTACTATTTATTCTACAAATATAAAATATTTTTTAAAATTTGTTTTATCATTTTAATATTTTGATATAATATATATTATCAATGAAATTAATTTTTTTAATATTATATTAGAAGTATTATATCATTGATTTACAGAATTAGGCATAGGATCTGATAATTGATGCGTGTTACTTGAAGATACAGTATTTACAGAGTTTATATTTTCTTGTTTGAAAGTAGAATTAGTATTAAGATTAATATTAGATGTGGATGCTGGATCTTGCATATCTAATTGACTTTGAGCAATATCTTGCAAAGCAGCTTGAATCCTTTGTAAAAGAGCTTCTCCTTGTTTTACAACTTCTTCTAGCTGTTCACCAGCTTCTTGATTTTCTTGTTCAAGCCGACTAAGACTTGCAACTTGTAATTCTTGTGATGATTCTTCACTTGGCAAACTTTCTATTAAAGTATCAATATCTTTTGCACATCTTGCTATAAGTGTTGCAAACAAAGCTGCATAATCTAAAATATAAATATTATTTATATAAAAAACATGAAGAAAAATAAATTATATATAAAAATAAATATACAACCTTCTTGAGGTTGATGTGGCTGTGGAGTTCCAACACGATCAACAAATTTACTAGGTATTGAATATTGTTGTAAAATACCCACACTGTTACAAAAATGTTCCGCTTGCTAGAATAACAAATATAAATTAGATTATTATATATATTATGAATAATTATATATTATATATATTATAAATATAAATAATTTTTATAATCAATTACCTGATTTATAGTATCTTGTAATTGTGTTAAACGATCTGCCATATTTTTCAAATATAATCCTTACAACTATATTCTTCTTATAATATAATCAATAACACTACTCTAACATCACTTTATTTAAATACAATATTTAATATTACCATGAAATATGATCATGAAATTTCTTTATTCAAAAGAATCAACGTTCGTGTTTAGATTAATTGATTTTAACTAACCTTAAAATTTACCGCAGCTTTAAATATAATTTATGATATGGCAACATCGCTTTCGTTTGAATCGTAACCATGAATATTCGGAAACTATATTTTAATATTGCAGTAAATGAAAAATATATAACTAATATTTTTTTAAGAAATTAGTCTAAATATATATATTTTTCTAATAATTAAATTTAATAAATAAAAGTTATAGAATATTAAAAATTAAGTAAAGGAGCGAAGTATAGAAATTTCAAGTTTGTATGAGATTATAGTTTTAAATATTTATATTTAAAATATTTACATTAATTTAAATAAATATTAGTACTAATAAATTTAAACTATTTTATAAACAAAATTACGCTATTGTTCACATTATTATATTGAATTATAATATATATTTCACTTTTTCTTCTTGTTTATCATGCAATAGCTAAAAACAAATATTTCATAAAATCGCAAAAAATCTCGTAAATTTATAAAATGTGAAATTATTAATTTGTAATAACTTAATTAATTATATCGATGTACATTGTTGCCAAATTTATTCTCATCAGTTGTATCCAGAATAGGCCAGCATAAAGAAAAAAAATTTCAAACAATTCCAAAATTATATATTTGATCGATAAAAGATGAAAAACAAAAAAAATAAAAAAAATTTTTCATTTTTATGCTATTTTATTTGAATTAATTATATATCATTCAAATGATTATTTTAAAAATATTGCTTATTAGAAATTATAAATATGAAATACATGAATATGACATACACAGGTGATATATTAATCATTATGTACAAACTGAATGTTATTCATGTAAATACTTCACATCATTGCATACATGATCATGGCTCATGAGTGCACACAAGTGAAGTAAAAATGTCTCTAAATATAATATATATAATTTAAAAAGAGAAATATATATATATATATATATATTTCTTAAAAATGTTTAATTTCTATCGAATTAAAAATGGAAATTCTCTTATATCGATCGACATGAGCACTTTTAAAAATTATTATTTTATTTTTAACAGAAACATAATAGGAATAAAATCTTAAGTCACGTATATACAAAAACAATTGTAAATTATAAATATTATAACGATTTCCAAATTCATTTAGATATTTAACGTAGTATAATTATGAGAAGGAAGTTAAAAAAGAAAAGGAGTTCATATTAACTTAATTTAGCATTTTTCCATTGCATTTTATAAAATGTTTACATGGGGAAATATTTACAAAAATATGAGTAGGGTATGATGAAATGTAGAAGATAGGAAAAGGGATGAACAATATAGTTTTATAAACGATTTAATTGAGAGTACCCCGACATTGAGGAGCTCCACATAGGCAAGGGATTTTATCATCCTCCAATGGAAATTTATAATCATATGTAATTTCTTCGTTAACTCCTATTGGTTGTTTACTATAGATTACAATTTTCTTCTGGCTCTCAATTGTAATTACTTTTGCATAACAATTCGGCTGAAAATAAATGAAAATTAATAATATAATTTCGGATTATTATATAAATTTATAAAATATATTCTATGAAAATGAAACAAACACTAGTATAGTACTCACATTGCAGCTATGATTAATAAACCGTGCTAAATTTCCACACTTTGTTGCATCAATAATTGTATCTAAATCAATGCGGAAAAGATAGGAGCTACCGATACCGGTAGCTTCGTATTGAGACTCTCGTAAATCAGCAACAACTGGTCTAACCATTTGACCAACATATTCGATAACCATTTCATCAGCTGCAATTGGTTCCATAGCAAATAAACCCCAATCATGTATACCAGATTTAGCAAATTTCAATTGTTTTTTTCTAAACTATAAAATAAAATAAATGAGATTAGATTTTTTTGAAATAATTAAATATAGTTTATAATTAATGGTTAAATGAAACAACTAAATTCTTACTTTCAACTGATTAAATTTAAGAAGGTCGCTATCAGTATCGATACCGAAAGCTGTTAATAATCGACGTTGATTACTTCGAGCTTCGCGAGATAAAGCTTGCATTTTACCAGTTAAAGCTTTAGTATTATTCTTTGGACCATTCATTGTTCCATCACCAGAGACATAAGAGCCATTATTATCTTCAACGTCATTGCTTCGTTGTATACTTTGTGCATAATGATGCTATAAACAATAAATTTTAATAAATTAAAAAATTAATAATTAATTTATTTATTACAAAAAGTAATAAAAATTATTTATGTTAATATTATGTTAATGTTCATAATCATAGAAATTAAATACGGAAATATGATATTTTATTATGAACTTTTAAAAACATTTTTTTTAAATCTGAACTTTAAAAAATTTCATATTAATAATATATATAGTTATGGATTAGTAAATATTAATAATTATTAAAATAAAAAGTATATACCTTATGTTTAGCTTTTTCACGTACATCAACTTTATAATATCCTTCTGTCCTTGCACTTCCGCTTGTATGCAATCTAAGTTCATCTCTTTTTCTACGTTTTGCAGGACTTGGAATATCAGTTGGAGGATGATCAACCCAGTGTGTATCATTTAACCAATAACCTTGACTATCATCGGCTAATAAAGCTTCGTAACTTCGTCTTAAATATTCTACATCTTCTGCGTCTATTCCTCTAGTTAAAAATTCATACAAAATAGCCATTTCTGACATAAGATCACGTTCTTTGTATGTAACTATTGGTTCGTCAACTTTTTTTGGATATTTCTCATAAATATATTCATTTTCGATATTTTCTTTTTCTCCTTCATGATTTTGATGAACACGCATTTTAGTATATTTATTGTATTTTCGTTTCTCTACTTTATGTGTTTTGTCTTTGTTCTTAGATAATTTTACAATTTTTGAGGATTTAAGTTTTACAGGTTTTATTGGTACTGAAGGCGTACGAAGTACAGATTTTGCAATTTCTGATTGTGTTGGTGGCAATGAATATGAATGTTCCATGAATACTTGTGAAGCTTGTGAATTTTTTGGACTTTGTTGGCTATTGAGTCGAAGATCAGCTTCAGCCTGATACCTAATTAATGCAAAATGGAATAATATCATATTTTATGTTAATTTATATATAAATAATATATATAATTTATTTTTATTTTTATTTAAATTTACAAACCGTAATCTTCTAATTTCTAAGCTCTCTTCCTCCGAATCAGTAGTAGGTATCTCACTAAACATTTCAATTTTTTCTGATTCTTTTAATATAGGTTCATCGTTAATATACTTAGCAGACATTGTTTGAAGAGCTCTAATAATATTTGGTTGTACAGGTCCCGGACTTCTATGTCTTATAATATTATCTTGGCCAGCTAATGTTATTAAAGCTTCTGCTGCAGAATTTTCCATTTTTTGCATATCACATGATTCTTGTTTACCTGATGCTATTGAAGTATTTTTTATTTTTTTTTGTACTTCATCTTCCACATTCTTTATTTCTGTATCTTCGTTGACTATTCGAATGTTTTCAAGATATTCTTTATCCACAGATTTATCATCTATTTTTTCATTGTCTTCTTTGTCACTTTCATATTCCAATGGAGATAATACAGGGCTAGCTTCATCATCACATTGTGGGAATTCATTTGAACTTACATCTTTTATCTTAATGTTAGGTATTGGTGTCTCTCTACCAGTAGGAGTTGGACAGTCTAATGATCTTTGAATTGCAAGTTCTGTTAAAATATCAGGATCTTCACTATTGCAAGCCAAGGGCTGATGATCTGACAAATGGCTGTCTGTATCTTGCTGAAAATAAAAATTATTTTTATGAAAAAATATAAAAAAATATAATAGATGAATGTATGTGTTTAAAAATTATTTGTACTTTAGTAAATTATATACCTCATCTTCAAAATTTCCAGAACATACTTCTTCATCGGAACTATCACTTGAACTATTAGAAGATTCACTGCAACTCATTTCCTCACTACTACTCTCACTTGATGCAGATGATGAGGAAGATGATGAAGAAACACTTGGAAGGGAAGTAATTGGCCTTTTAACTTTTTGCACTGATGCTAAGTCAAGATCACTATCGCTTCCTATGAGTTCTGTATCAGCATGATCAGATTGACGACTATCTTCATCTTGTGGTAATGGGCTTGGAGCTTTAATTTTGCGCTAATAATACAAATAATGAATTTTATAGTTATTATATATTATATAGTATATATATATATATATATAATAACTATATAGAATTATATAGTTATTTATATAGTTATATTACTAAATATTCATATATATTATATTATTAGAAATAAAATCTTATATAATAAAAATAACAATTCTACCCTGAAAGAAGGCATCTTTGGCATGCTAGCTCTAATGCCCAAACCAAATCCATCATAATTAAATCCAAGTGGAGTTCCTTGTTCCAAAAGTAATGATAATCCTTGAGGTTTTTGACCTTCTTCTTTATTACTGTTATTAACAGTGGTATTTTCTCCTTCTTGATTTCGACTTTTCTCCGACTTCTTTTCATCCCACCATACTTCAAACAGTTTAAATGCTGTATTTTCAATCATTTTTTTATTAAAATCTTTTTTTAGAATTTGTTTTAATTCATTTACAACTCTGTTTAATACGCCATTAATAGTAGGACCCTAAATATTTAAAAATTAAATTATGTAATACTTAAATTGATTAGTAATAAATATATATTTGATATATATTATTTAAAAGATTATATATATATATATGTACTTGTGGATTATCTTTTGTAATATTGTGATTTGCCATAGCATGAAGTCTTGATTGGAAAGATGGATAATAATTTGCTCCTTGATGATTTCCTACTGTTCCAGAAAATGATGTAGTATTTGGTTGATAATGACTTTGTAAATATGTTGTTCCATAGGGATATGGATATTGTGCTGGTCTTGGCCAATGATACATATCATTGGCTGGATAATGAGTTAAATGTCCAGGATAACCAGCTCCTGGATATAACTGACTCGTGGGTTCTGTTTGAGCTATAACCTATATTTAAGTAATAAAACATAAATAAAGAGATATAATTATTAAAAAATTCACTTAATATTTTTATTATTACCTCTTCAATTTTTTCATCCCCCGAACTTAATGGACTTAATGACATTCTATCATCATCAGGCGGAGGTGGAGGTGGTGGATCTTTTGGTGGTTCTGGTTCAATTTCATCTGGTGCAGGACTATAACTACCCAATAATGCTTCATCTTCACTTGAACTTATAACACTTCCTAAATCTTCATCAACAGAGAATTGATTAATGCTATTTTCGTGTACTTTCCATCGTTCTTTATTCCTTTCTCTAATTTTTTCAAAACATGATTTATATGTTTCAAGAGATAGAAAAGGGCTTGGTGGTTCTGAAAGCATTTCATTATCTGCATTGACAGATTTTTTTTCATCTTCAGAATCACTACCAAACTGCAAGAAAGGTGGTGCCATTCCTCCTGCTTTATCTTTCAATAACATAGCAATTCTAGTATCCAAATCTAATGTTTTACGAGTTTCTATTGGTGAATCTCGTGATGAATTTTTTGTAACATTTTGATTTTCTTTTTCTTTTTTAGGTATATGATGTATTTTTACATTAGAAGTCTTAGAAATTGGAATTGTATTAGAATTAGGATTATCTAAATTTGTTCCATGTTGAACAGGCCACATAGAAGATGATGCATAATTTGCTGTTCCTGTATTATTTCCCCACCATATATTTGAATTTTGCTGCATTGAAAGATTTTGCGATACATTTTGTGGCATATTTGCTAAATAATTATTTGGAGGTTGATGATGATAATTACTATAATAAAAATCATAATTTGTAGCTGGAGTAGAATTTTGAGAATAATTACTAGAATAATTTAGTTCACTAGGTGCAGTACCATAGCCTAAATCACTTCCTGCACTGCCACTAGGAGTAGGATAATCTCTATATTTATTGTATCTTGAATTTTCTATATATGTATCTCTTGATTTTTCTACAGTGGATACCAATTTCTTACTACTTCTGAAATCATCTCTTTCTTCACTAATCATTTTTTCAATTGGAGTTTGTTTTCCTTGTTCATTTTCGGACTTTATTTCTTTCTCAATTTTCTTTTCTGGCTTTTTTTCTGTAGTTAATTCATCATAAATTTTTTTACACTCTTCTCCAAATGCATCAAGAAATACTTTTAAAACTTTACCCATCACAGATGTATTATTTAATTTTTCAACACAAGCTCTTGAAGCTTTTGTAGTTTCAAACACTACTCTTGCAATTCCAAGATGTTTATTAGTTATAGGATGATAATAAACAATGAGTTCTTCTACAGCTCCAAATTTTTGAACCATGTCTGATAAAAAAGTTTTATCAATATTGTCATTTAAATGACAAAATGTTACTTCAAGTGGAGGAGGTTCACCACAATAATTAGAGTCAATTTTAAATCTAGGTACAGGTAAGTCAAGTTGTTCTAAACGAGTCCAAATTCTTGTTAATTGTGATCTTGGATCTCTAGGTTGAACTTCAGGATAAGTTGGATCTCCTGGAACCATGCCATCATATCTATATAATTTTGTTGCACCTTTTACCAAGAATGGATCAACTAGTAGCTTATAATTTCTTGGTTTCTGAGGTGTTTGAACTACAGGTGTATCTTTTTGTAAATGCAATGCATGGGTATGGCTATGTTTTGATGATTGACTTGAATTTTGAGATACACTTTGTAAATTTCCATGTGAATGACGATGACGATGCGAGTGTGCATGTGAATGTCCATGTCCATGCCCATGTCTCTCCATTCCGTTCATTGCCTCCAAGCATTATCCACTCATAAATTGCTGCAAATTAAATTTATCAATAATAATTATATTATATGAATCATATTAGATGTTAAAATATAAAAAAATATAAATTTTTTTAAATATTAAATAACATTATATATTTAAATACATAGTAATTAAATATTTAAATAATATATTTTATATAAATAAAATAAAATATATAAATATTATAATTAAACATTTATGTATTTGAAAAATATTAACATATATAAAATGTTACATTATTATATTTTAATTAAAAAAACAATATTATTAATTAAAAACTTGAAACTTCTTATATCATCATTTTTAATCAATAATTATGAAAGTATTCAATATTTAAAAAAAAAAATTAATAAATGTATAAATGAAACAAGTAAAATAAAATTAAATACAATCATCAAAATGCATTTCTTAAAATAAAATATAAAAACTTACAATAATATAAAGAATATTATTTGTTAATATGAAACTTAATACATATCATAAAAATTTATTCTGAATTTTAACTTACTTCCAGTTTGTTTTTGTTTTTCTGATGAATTGCTTTGATTGTTAATATAAGAAATTCATGTTTCAATAAAACATAACCTCAAACATTTCGAAGATTTTAGGTTGGACTTTAGTACGAAGAAATATTATGACAATCATTTCATAAAAAGAATTCTTATATTATGTCTTTTAAATTTACTTTTTTGTATAAATTCCAATCAAGTGAAGATTTTTTGTGAAAAACACAGTCCTCAAATTTTGTACAAGTATGTTCCGGTTTTTTCAAAAACTTGTAATTTTTCAACTTGCTCGAATAATGTCGTATTTACTATATGAATGTTATTTATACATCAGCCTTGATACTTGACTTTTCTTTATTCTTCGTTGACTTTTCTTCGTGAAAAAAGTACAGGTTTATTGATACTACCTTTCCGACCAGCGCAAAACTACCTCAATGTTTGACTGTTAAGCACAACGCACTGCGCCCCGATTTTCCTAATTTTTCACAACTAATAATCAGTAGTACAAACAATAGTACGCAAACTAACTAATTCAGTGAAACTTATTCCACTTTAACTTTATGTGTAGAATACGTTTACTGTATTTTAACAAATTTATAGCTTTAATAAAACTATGCGAACAGATTCAGATGACGCCATCCTTGTTACAAAGAACATGACGGTCCTTTTAATCATTTTACTAAATAAATCATATTAATATTTTTAATAAGAATAGATATTTTACGTTATCCATAAAACAATATTTATAGAATTGTTCCAAAAAATTGTTACGCTAAAGTATCCCAAATGAAAGTCCAAGTAGATAACAGAGCCAAATATTCAACATTTTTTTTTCGTTTCCTACTCTGTCTTGATTCACAAATTTTCGTACAGTTGAAAAAATAGTTGAAAATTTTGCCTACCGCTGGCATTCTGTATATTTACCAATAATTTACAAAGGTAATTAAATGTTTAACGACAGTATTGCAAAATAATTGCTGAAAATCTTCTTCCCATACAATCTGTAGTATTTAATCCACGTATTGGTCAGTTGCGATCTAAGAGAATTTTCTGGCTACCTATTAACAAATCAACTTTCTGCTTTTAAAGAAAATTGCGCATTATCATGCGCACACGAAAATATACATGAATACTATAGTTCATATTGAAATAAAATTTTAAATATCACATATTTTCACATTGACATAAATTTAAGAATGGAAGATTTAATTACTTATGAAATAAATATTGTCAATGAAATTGCAAATGCACTCGCTTTGATATTTATTTAAATGCAATATAATAAATAATAATATATTTCATAATTTATAAATAAAATTTAGATAAAGTAATGACAAAATAATGATTTTTTTTAGTAATCTAGTTTATTAATTGTTATCTTAATAATAATTTTATTTACATAAAATATAGCTTAAATTATGATTAATTGTTTTGAAATTTTATTCGGGTATCTTTACAATTAAATTCATGAAAACTTTTTAAATTGTAATAAAATCCATATTAATTATCAAAATTATCAATACTTTTACTTTTTAATTTATAATTTACTTATTTATATATATTAAATTTAATATGATTATATTTCTTAATTTATTACACAATTTAAAAAATGATAACTTATATATTATTATAATCTGTTTTCATTAAATATAATAATTTTTTTTTATTTTGTTATAAAATACAATTTCTTAAACATTTTTCTATTATCATATATCACGATATTTATAGAAATCGTACTTAAGTTTTGAGTAAATTTTCTAACACAATTGCCATCAAATATAGTTCATTTGTAAGACAAGCAACCCAGGTTAAGATTTTCTACCAATTAACAGTCGTATTACAAGCCGGAAATTTAGTGCATGTTCAAAATTAATTTATAATATCTGTGTAAAATTAAATAAAAATATGTCTTTCTTACAAAATATTTTTAAACGTTATATCCCAACTGTAAAGGCTGAAGATGAAGAAATAGTTGATCCTCAAAAACTACTTCGTGTAAGCAAAAATTGTTATATAATACTCATATTACAATAATTCAAAATTTTATTTTTCAATGTTTTACATTCATAATTAATATTTATTATTGAAATTATTATTTTTTTTTTCACTATAAACGTATATACATTTATAATTAATTAATTTATTCTTAATATAAAATATAATTATTTGAAATTTTATATGAAATTATATTATAATATAATATAATAATATTATTAATTTGTAATTAATTTTTATAAAAATTAAAAATGTAAATTTTTTTTAATTTTGATATATATATATTCATTTGTATTTTCAATAAATATATCTAAATAATATAAAAATTAAGTAATTTGTTGCCATTTTTTTAATTAATTAAAATAATATTCTATATATCAATTTTTTATGAACTAAATTTATTAATAATACTTTAATATGTAATCATACATTGATGTATATAATATATTATTTAAATTATGAATACAAATATTAATCTTTTAAAAATCATTTCTTAAAGATATCAGAATATATTGTTATTTATTTCTTAGGAAAAATGTTCAAAACTACCTAATTGTAGTGCCATGCAAGATAAATTAAACACTTGTAACGACCGTGTTAATTCAAGAAAAGAAACTGAAGAAACTTGTATGGAAGAATTAATTGATTATGTAGAATGTATAGATCATTGTGTAGCAAAAACGCTTTTCACTAAGCTTAAATAAGGTTATGATTTTATTAAAAATGTGATTTTTATTATAAAACATGTTACAAATTAATTCAATACATTGTAGATAATATGTAATGTTAGGAATAAATGATAATATATCAATAAATAGTAATTTTTATCAATATTTTTTCATTTAAAATTTAATACCTATAAATTTTTTTAACAAACTTTCAACAAGAATAATCATATAATACAGCAAAGTATATATAATGATTTGCTCAAAATAATACAAATTTTTGGTATATTTTTTATGACAAATGCATATGGAATGATTATTTTATTTACAATATGAATATGTAATTTATTTAGGCTTTTTTTTCATTCAGCACCTAATTGCAATACATCAAAACATACTGCACAAACACGAACAGGTTTATTTAATCCAAATTTTACGATTGGAACATCTTGATCAGAACATTTATTGCACAAAATTCGACCACAATGACGGCTAGAAATTATACAAATAATTAATTTTATATAAATATTAAATATATTTATATAAATATTTCATAATTTTCATACCAGTGATGTTTTCGCATTGTGAGAGAAAATTTTGTTCCACATTCTAAACAAAGATCTTTATCAGCCCATGGTGCTTCTTGTGTCAAGGAATCTAATAATCTGTATAATAATTGTTTCGTTGCTACTTGATAATTGAAAATTGTAATACCTTCTTTATTCATAGAACCTAAACATGCACCAGCCTTTACCAAAGTACGACAAAGTTGACCATTTCCTTTCATATAAGCTATTAGTAATGGAGTATTGCCATCTAAATCTTGAACAAAATATTTTTTTTAATTTCAGTTTATAATAAAATATTATTTTAAATAATATTTAGGATTTTTTGTATTAAAAAACGTAGTAACTCAAATTATTATCAGATTACTCAGAAAATAATGTTTTTTCTATTTTAAGTAATATAAGTAATATAAGTAATATAAAAATAAAAGAAAAAATTATTTTTCTCTAAATAAATATTCTAACATAATTCTAATATTTTGAAATAAAACAGTTTATGTGTTTACCTGCATTATTTACTGGATATTGTGACATACATTCTAAAAAAAGTTCACATATAGTTGCAGCATTATCTTTTCCACATCTAGCTAATTCATGTAAGGGATTTCTTCCTTTAAGATTTACAGCCTCTGCATCTAATGTACATTCAGTCAAAAGTGTTCTTACTACTGATACATGACCTTCTCTTACAGCTACATGCAATGCATTATCACCATCTGCATTTATAGCATCAAAATTAATATTGTTCTAAAATAAAAAAGAAAAATTATTATTTTAAATTAAATTAGTTTAAATATTATATATTGTTTAACAAAATTTTTTAAACATATTTTTTAGATCAAATATATATATAAATTATATATATAAATTATTTTATCACCTGTAATAAAGCAGATATAATTGATGCATGACCTGCTTTTGCAGCAGTATGCAATGCAGTATTTCTATTTGCATCTGTATCATTAACACGTGCACCAGCCAATATTAAACTTCGTACTAACATTTCATTTCCAGAAACTGCAGCAAGATGTAAAGGTGGAGTTTGTGTAACATCATGAACTCTGGAATTTACATCTACCTACAAAATGAAAATCATTTTATTATGCATGTATTTTTTGATGATTAGTTTATCAAATATTTATTCAAATTTTGATAAATATAAATTTAAATGCATTGTTATATAATTATAAAAACGATTACTTGTATAGACATCAAGAATAATATGCTTTCCATATCATTTTTTTGAATAGCAGTATGTAAGAAGTTTCTGCCTTTATTATCACATTGTTCAGCAGCTTTGGGAAGCCGTTCTAATATTGCTTGAGCTGCTTTGTTGTTCCGAAATGTTAAAGCTGTTGCAAATGGTGTTAAACCTTTTTTATCTCTTATATTTAAATCTATATTAGGATGATAAAGTAATAAAGAAATAATTTGCGAATGTTGATTTTGTATGGCTACATGTATTGGAGTTTTTCCCTCAACATCTCGAGCATTTACATCAGCATCATGTTCAATAAGTGTTTGTATCACTTGTTCTAAACCCCATTGACAACATAAATGTAAAGGAGTACATTCATCTCTTGCTTCATCACCTCCAGTACCATCTGGGCCAGGTCTTCTAGGTGCGTTTAAATCACAACCGCTACATACATATAAGTTTACATTTATAATATGATATTTAATAACAATAATTAAAAATATGTCAAATATGAATATAAAAATATCTTTAAAAAAATATTAAAATTACGAATTTTAAAGTTAATATATCATTTAAAAAAAACAATTTATTGTGTTTTTTTTATTTTATTATTTTTATTTTATTGTCAACAAAAATATATATATTCTATTTACCTCCTTATAAGGAATTGTGCAATATCCTCTTTGTTATGATCAATTGCTCTGTGTAATAATGTTTGTTGGCAATTATCTGGACCAGAACTCCAACAATCAGTATCTGCTCCATATTTAACTAAAATAGATGCTACATCTTCTTGATCTGAATCTAATGCATCCCATAATGGACATCCTATAGAAGTATCTGCACCCCTTTTACAAAGAGATTCTACAACTTCACCAAGTCTACAATGTACAGAAAGTTGTAGTGGAGTTTCCCCATTTGCAGTCCTAATAATTAAAATTTTTATTGAATTATAATTAATAAAACTTTTATACAAAAATTTTCATAACTTATAATGTATTCATCTAAATTATTTAAAGATTTTAAATTTTACTTCACTTATAATAATAGAGGAATAGATTGTTAGTTATAATTTGTTTTCGTTAGTTATAATATTATTTTTATGAATTTTTATTTTTTATTAAAGTTTCTTGTAATATCTAATATTAAATAATATTCAATTAAATGAATTATATAATATAATAAATAAATATGATTCACTCTTTAAAGTGTTGTAATACTGTTTACCTAATGTTCATATCTGCACCATTTTCCAATAAAAAAATCGCTGTTGCCGAATCTTCTTTTAATATTGCTTGATGTAACAATGTTAAACCTTCTTTATTACATTGATTGATATTCGCTCCAGCTTTTATTAACGCTAAAACTATATCTTTGCCTTTTTTAAATGGAGCTTTAATAGCCAAACTTAAAGGTGTTTCATTTGCGTTATTTTTTAAATTTAATTGGGAATTTGAATTAGGTGTATCTAATAATTCTATTACAATATCAAAATATAAATTCAAAACGGCAATATGTATTGGCGCATCACCAGTAGACAATGTAATTTCATCAACTGGAAAACCAGTTTTTAATAAAGCTCGCGTTAAATTTTTTGATCCAACTTTACAAGCTTCATGTAAAACTGAATATCCTTCTTTATTTTTTTGCATCAAATTATCTTTACAGTAATCAATTAAAAATAATGCTGCTTCTTCTTTATATTCTCTTATTAAAACATGTAGTAAAGTGTCTCCAGTATTTTTATATAAAGGATTTGGAGTTGCACCTTTACTTAAAAGTTTCTTAGCAAAAAGTTCATTGAATGGATCTGTTGTTTTCATTGCAATACACAATGAAGTATCATCTTCATTAGTAGTTCTATCCAAATCTATACTTTGACATTCTAATAATATATCAAAAAGTAATTCGTTTTTCTCTTGAATACAATTGTGTAAAGCAGTCCTGTAAAAATAAAAAGCAAAATTAACAAGAAAATATATAATTTTAATGTTTAATGTTTAATGTTTAATCTAAATTTAAATGTTTAATCTATTTCATATTTTATTATAAAATAATCTTCAAATAATAACATAAAACTACATTTCATAATTGTCTTTGGTGAACTATTTATTTTAAATCAGTGATAATTTTAATTTTTATATATTTTTTATATATTTTTTTTACTATCTTAATTTTTTTCGGCTATCATTATTTATTTTTTTTTTAATGAATTGTTATTGATTTTGAATGGGTCAATTATAAAAATATTTAAATGATATATATGTACCATCCTCTATGATTTTGTAAATTAGGATCGATACCAGCTTGAAGTAATCGAGATGCAACTGTTAACATATTTTTTGAATTATGCTTTGTTATTAAATGTAAAGCAGTACATCCTTCGAGTTCTTCAGGATTTTTTATATCTCGCACATTTCCAGTAAGTTTTATAGCTTCGCATAACTCTTTTATATTTTTATTATTTTCCAACTGTTCTATTATGAATTCAGCCGCATAAGAATCTCCTTTAAAAATAGCAGCTTGAAGTAAAGAAAAACCTCTCAAATCTTTTGTATTTAAATCAGCTCCATGTTCAACCAAAGTACGCGCCAACGATGGTTGACGAGATTTTAAAGCAACTTCTAAAGGCGTTTCTCCTTTATGATCCAAAGCATTAACAGCTTTCGTTAACTAAAAAATATGAAAATAATAAAATAATTTATTATAAATATATTTTAAATATATAATAATATATATAAAAGAAATACATATAATATTGATACTTTCGATAATTTAATTTATATAATTTATGACTATATATGATGAATATTACAATAATAAAATTTCATATATTTTAAATTTCATTTAAAAATTATTTAAAAATTAAAACTTTTATTAGATTTTTATTATAGATTATTATATTATTATATTAATTTGATTGAGAACCACTGTTTTGATTTTATACCAAAGTATATTGTATGCGTACGCCCAACGAACATTTGCGCATGGATATATATACATGTTTATATGTTTATGCTACCTACAAGTTAGTATTAAGAAATACATAAGCAGTGTAAGAGATTAAATAAAAAAGAATGTGAAGATTAGATTCTGATACAACAGGAAGAGTGGTTTATAAAGAATAGAATAACCATAATGTGGCGTGTGATAGAGTCAACTAACCATAGTCAGTTTCTACTAAAAGGAATATATTTTAATGTAGCACAACGAAAAACAGTTAATCGAAGTCCTGTGATCGTTATGTGATGTTTAGTGAATATTAATGAAAAGTTTTTAAGAATGTATAAAAATATTTGATTAAATATAATGTGATGAAATTAAACGTAAATACAAAATTCCTCATAATACTAATTTTTAAATATTTAAGTATGAATTTATTAAATTATTCCCATATTTTTTAATTAATATTTATTTACGTGCAAAATTTATGAATTATTATTATTTTAATATTATATTTTATTTTTATATTATAATTTGATACTTTCAATGTTATTAAATAAATATTACATAAAATTTATATTATATTTTTTAAAATTTATGCATAATAAATTTTTTATTATGTTAAAGTAATATTACACTATGTTACAATATATTATATTAATATATATTATATAGTGCAATATTAACATATATATATTATATATTAATTATATATTAAAGATTATTATATAATAATTATTTTATTATTATTTTTATAAAAATTATTCTAGTAACTTATTTAATTTTAAATATTTTATAATTATCTAATAGGGATATTGAAAAAGAAAGGTATAGAATATTATTATATACTTTTAAGTAAATTATTGAAACTATTTTTACAACAAATATTATTTTTTAATGTTAAAGATAAAAATTTTTAATGTTAAAGATAAATACAAAATATTATTTCTAATACGAAAATATATAGTTACACATTTTCATATAAATATATTAATTATTACAATAATATAATTCATTTAAAAATATTTATATTGAATTATTTTTAAATATTTCATTTTATTTTTAATATTCAGTATATATATATATATATATTGCAAATATACTCAGTAATTATATTGTTAATAAAATTGTTTTAGGTTTGCATAATGATGATGATGAATTGAACTTTAACATAAAGAAATGTAAATGAAAATTATATCAAAATAGATGTAAATATCAGTTATTCTAATTGTGTGATTTAATTATAAATGAAATGATCTTCCAAATATCAATCAAACAATTAAACAGAATCTTGCTAATTGTTATAATTTTTCTATGTATGTTTATTTTTAAAAATATTTTAATTTTATATAATATAATTAAAATTTTTAAAATATTTAAAATATTAATTTTAAAATTTTAAAATATTAAAAAGTTTCTATTATTTCATGAATATTTATTTAAATTTTATATCTAATATATATATATATATATTATATATAAAATATTATTTTATATTTTTAGATATGATAATAATGCCAATAACTACAGAAGGTATTACATGCTTCAAATGTTTTGCATCACAACCTGGACATGAAAAAACTGATTTATTATGTTCTCAATTTGATGGAAGTTCTCGATTTCAAGTACATTGTCCTTCATCTACACTTTGTAGAAAAAGAACAATTTATTCCAAATTTAAAAGTAAATTTTTGTTACATATAAATTGAAAAAAATAATATAATATTTAATGTCTGTTTTTTTTTTTTTTATCATCTTCTTTTAGCATCTCTAGTCACAGCTGTAGAAAGGGACTGTGCTCCTCAAAAACGTACAGTACGAATTTATAGCGATAATAAGTGGCAAAACAAAGAAGAAATTGTAACATCAGCTTACAAACAAGGTTGTTTTATTGGTGAAGATAGGGGAGCACCAGCAGGTCCACCAGAATATTGTTTTTGTGGTCATCATTTATGCAATTCATCACAATCAATTGAAACCATCAATATATATAATATTTTTATATTAATAACAGTATTTCTATTTGTAACATTATTATGATATTTTTCTTTAAGTACTTATTGTGATAAAAAACATTTTTTTAAATATGTATCCATAATAATTTGAAAAAAAAATAATTATAAAAATAATTATAAAAAAAAAATTAAAAAAAAATTGTTATAAAACAAATAAAAATAAATTTTCGTTCTATAATACTATATTAAAACTCACCAATCATTAAATTGTAAATTAATAGAAACATTTGAATAAATAGACAACATAATAATTCTGCATTGACTATCATTATTGAACTAAAATAAGATTAAATTGATATTGATATTGATATTACTAATATTTGTGAAATATATTTAATTATTATAAAAAAATATTTAATTAATTAATTTTTAAATATTTTTTTTATTTTACTACTTATAAAAAAAAAAATAATAGAATAAAAAACTATATAAAATATAATTATTATTACAAAATCTTATAACCTAGTATAACCTATTTATAAATAAAATCTATTATATACAAATAAATAAATATACATATTTAATTTAAAATATATAACTTACCCCTGAATTATTTTCTACTAAATATAAAAAAACGACATCTTCCCTCATTATTCGAACAGCAGCATGTAAAGGATATTTACTTTTAGTTTGTAATAATTTATATAGCAAAGAGCCAGGCATTTCTTTAAAGTCTTCTCCTGTTAAATCTTCCTAACAACATGAAATTTTGATGAATATTGTAATTAGCATTTAAAAGAAAATTGAAATTATATAATTTAATATTTCTACTTTTCTTACCCAATGTGCCGAAATCAAAGAACTACAATGCTCTTTTAATCTTTGAGCACCTAATTCTTCAGCAGCTGCATATAATTGAACACAATCTTTGAGTCCTACAATTCCAATTAAATATCTTTCACATTGATCAACTAAATCTAATAACTGAAAATTAGATGCTGCTTTCATTAAATCTAATGTTAAATTTTCTTGTAACACCTTTCCCGTATATATCCATTTCAACAATATTAATCCAACATTTGGTTCCAAATGAGTCCAATCTAAAGTACATAAATATTTTTTATTATATTTATATGTATATTTATACATAATTTTTCTTTTTAATTTATATTTTTTCATGTTTTACCTAAAATAGTTACTTCGGTTAATATTGATTCACTAAAAAAATCTGTTCTAGCAGATAATATAAATTTATGTGCTGGTATTTCCTGATCCCTCAATTTAATAATTATATCACTAAAAAATAAATATTTATTAATGATCAAATTTATATATTTATAAATCATGATTTATGATATAAAATAATTATAAACCTATAACGATGTTGATTGAATAATGATGAAATAGTTGTCAAAAGTCTACTAATAAATCCAGTATCCTGTTTATTTGCAGTAACAATAGCATATTCACGTTGAAGTTCTATATTGGTATTATATAAATTAACATACTGTTCTCGCAATAAAGATAAATGCTGTTGCCACTTTTGTGCTTCTGTAGAATCTTCTGAAGGGTTTGAAATATAAAATAATCAGTAAAAGACAAATGTATAGTATATTTTATCAGTAAAAGATATTTTATATTTACCCATAATTATACAAATAATTCTTTTCACTTTTATAAAATATAATTTAAAACTTATTGCATATTCGGCTTTTTATGCTAATTTATATTTGTTTCACATAATCCATTTTATGAAAACATATATTAGAAAAATTAGATGATAATATATGATACTATAGATTATATAAAAATCAGAAATTTCATTAGAAAACTTCCGAAAATAGTGTCGATTTCACTAATACTAAAAAAAATATATTAATAAGATTCTAACACATATCGTACGCCCACATACAGTATTCATTACATTTGTAATTCACATACATAGGATATGTATATATTTTCTTTTCTAAAGAAAATGTAGCCACACTTTTAAAAGACAGAAAAAGTTCCTATATCTAATTAAAATAAAAAATTATAAATTTTAATAGCGGCATTATAAAAATCCAATTTTATTAATAATTAAATTTCTTATATTATGTATGTATTATAAAATGAATTTATCAGTATAATTTGTAAAGGAAAAATGAATCACAACTATTTTGAATATCTAAATATGCAATAATATGCAAACTTGACTTGAGACTTAATATAGTTTCAATCAAGTTACTAGAAATTACTAGTTTCTACTCTTACAATTTCCCGCAATTTTATAAAATATTTGCTTCTAACAATATATTTGTTGTCATGGTAAATCATATAAACAAGATTATAATGAACAATTATAGTTCAGTATAGTAATGCGTAGTGCTACTCAATTATATGATGTTTCTAGAAATTTAATATTTTTTTTAAGTTTTATTTTTCTCTAAAATTTTGCTGTAATTGTATTAAATTATAATTTTAAATAATTGTGTAGATTATTCCATATATATATATATATATATTTACTCTTATTACTTATATATTTACTTATATATATATATATATTTATGTATTTATACTCTATAATATAAAATAAAATAATTTATCATAATAATAAATGTATTACAAAAATATAATTTAAAATATAATATTGTGTAAGTTTTTATAATCAAATTTTTTAAAAATATTTATTATAAATTTATAAAGTAAATGAATTTATATAAAGATATTTATATAAGATATTATTATTAATATTATAAATGTTTCTAATTTTCAAATTAGAAATATGAATTTTTTCATCAAGTTAAAAATTACTTTGAAATCAATTGAATTTACATAAATAATTATAGTTATATTTATAACATTTACAATAACGGGATGATTAATTATAATAATTGAAAAATAAGTATTTTAACTTATTAAAAGAAATGGAAATAAATCAAATTAATAATTTATTATTGAAAGAAAATATACATAAATTATTAGAAATGTGTGCGTCAACGACTAACAAAGGTATTTATAAATTAATTTATATATTGCCCAACTTCAAGTCATGGCATATTTGATATTTATTACTTTTCATTTTATCTTTATTAATTAATTTTCATAATAATTCTCACATAATATTTACATAAGTTTTTTTTTCAAACAAATACATTTAATGTGCAATTAAAAGAAGTTAAAAGAAATTATCATTTATAAATTCATTATATTATTTTTTCAATATAAATGTGCAACAGGAATATGTGCTTCAGATTTGACAGAAATATTCTGTAAACTTGAAGATTGTAATCAATCAAAGTTGACAATTGGAATGTTTTTTGAATTTATGAAACTTGCATATCAAGTTAATAATAATTGTGAAAGTTTAACTACAATATTGACTTCAATAAATAAGATTGATTGGAGTAAATTAGCAAAAATTGATTTAGATTGTACTATACAAAATTATAATAGCACAGATGAAAAATATATTAATAGTGATGTCATGCAGAAACATAAAAGTACTAATGCAACAAAAGAAATTTCATCTGAAACAAATAATACCAATATTAAATATTCTGTACATTGCATTGTACCTTCAGATGCAAAGTTTAAAAATGAGCCAATAGATATTTATAATCAAAATTTAATAACTGATTTTGAAAAATGCAATCAAGTAGGGGAAGCTTCATTACAAGTAGAAGATGCAAAGATTATAAAATCTGTAGATACAACTAAAAATTTGTTAATTACCTTAATGAAGACAAATTTAAGTGATGTATTACATGAAGGTTTATTAGATTCTGTATTGCCATATATGATTCCAAAACCTACTATTTCACAACCTATTATTAAAAAATCTATTACAAATACTGAAGTAAAGAAAAGTAATTCATTAAGTAATAATATTGAAACAAGAGCGATTACAAATGTTGCACATAAAGAAAAAGATAAGAAATTGAATAAAAGATCAATTGAGTAAGTATATTAATAATTAATATTAACTTGAATTAAATTTAATATTGATATTAAAAATAATTTTTTATAGAATTAATAACAGTTTTTATTCTACGCTTGTACAGCAATGAAGTGGAAATTCATGTTTGCGATGAAGAAAAGAATATTAAAAAAAATTTCCGTTGCCCTCAAAAACTTCTTATTCAAAAAATGCGTTATTTTGCTGATGTGACAGCAGGTCAAAAATTGGAAGAAATAGATATATCAGTTCATTGTGATGTTACAATTTTTGATTGGTTAATGAGATGGGTGAAAAAAGATATTATAAAAAAATCAGAATGGCCAGTTTTGGAAATTAATAATGTTATTCCAATAATGGTATCAGCATCTTTTTTACAAATGGAACCATTATTAGAAAGTTGTTTACAATATTGTCATGATAATATGTCTGATATATTGAAAACATCAACAGTTTTAACTGGTTTAGATGATAATCTTTTAATAAGGTATTTCTTTTTTTCACTTTATTTTATTTCTCTATATTTTATATATTTTAAATATTTATTATTCAAAAGAATATATGTGAAAAATAATAGATGTTTATTTAGTTTATAAATTTTATTTTTTTTTATTTTGTTTTTGATTAATTATATATCATTTTTAGTTGATAATTTTTTTCAGATTAGTAGAACAATTTACAAATGAAGATGTTGAAGCATTGAAAGATAAAAAAGATAAAATTCAAAGTAAATTATTTTGCAAATTGATTATGTCTCTTGTTGAAGTAATGCCAGATAACAAAAAAGGACATTATAGTTCTTTAGCAACATTATTTAAATGTAGCAAATGTGGGAAAAATATTATTCAATCAGTTTCTAATTATGTACCATGTATTTCAAGTGCAATGAAAATTGATAATTATGGAAATATTCATAGTAAACACATAAGGTATAATTATATTAATACATAAGATATAATTATTAAACTGATGTAAAAAGTTAACACTATAAGATTTATATAAAATAATTATATAGATAATTATAATAAAATCTATATTATTTAGAGATTTAACATGGACTTTAAATGATTACATTATTACTCTTCGAACGGAATTACGTTCTTGGCGTAAAGTTTATTGGAGGTTGTGGGGTGATTGTCATTTTTTATTTTGTACACAGTGTAATATATATTTTCCAATTCATCAATATGAATGGTGCTGCTATCATGCAGAATTTCCACAATTTTTTATTAATGAACAACAGCGACCTATACCATTTCCTTTAGGCAGATATCCTTGTTGTAGTCAAAGAGCATATAAATTTGAAGTATTACCAAATCACGAAGGTTGCAGGTATAGGGTAAGCATTTGTTAGTATCACTTCTTTTTATTTTAAAAGCTTTTAAAAATATAAGTTTTATAATTGTAATAATAGTATTAAATTATTTTATTGCATTTCCATATAGCATGTTTTTTTTCACTTTAGGAACATATCCCAGATATTAGGACACAAAGAGATATAAGTATATTGAATATTTTTACAGTACATAGAGAAGTAATAGTTATGGAACCACCACAATTATTTTTCCCAGAAAAAATTACTAGACTGGTAGCTCGTGATGTATCACTTCAACCAGGAAAATTAATGTGTAAAGATGTAATGTGGTGGGTTGGTTTAGAACTTGCTCCACCTCGACCAAGACTTGGACTTTTAGGTAAATTAATATTTTTTAATTTTATAAAAAAAATAATAATAATAACAAATATTTAGGAAAAATTTGGAGTGGATCAGGATTTCGACGTTTATCCCAAATGCAAGATTTACAAAAATCATTACAAAAAATTCGTCAACAAGTTTCTATTACAACTGATACTTCATCGATTACATCTTCGATAACAGATAGTGATATAGATGATGGTATTACAACTTATGAAAATACTAGTATTGATGAAGAATCAAATCAAAGTGAAGAATCTCATGCATGGTCTTCATTAAAATCAAAAAATAAAATTAAAAAAAAATTTAGAAATGAAATAATGTGGAGGTGACATATCTTATACAGAAAGAATATATTATAATATTTTATAATATTATATTATATTAAATTTTTAAAATATTTAAATTATTTATAATATTTATTAAATTATTTATTAATATATTTATTATAATATTTTTATAATTATTATTATATTTATATATTATAAATAATTTTAGAAATCAAATTAATTTTAGAAATAATGGTCGATCTTGGAGTGGTAATTTAAATGTAAGACATAATCAAGACAATCAAAGAGATTTCGAAGAAAGTGCAGCTTTACAAATGATAGCACTTCTAACGAAAAGAATATCTGCAGATTCTTCTTCATTATTTAAATCATCTAATAAACATAATCGGATAAAAAAACAATTAAATGGTATATTTATTAAATATTATAAAGTTTTATTATAAATAAATATATATATAAATAATACTATTTAAAGCAGGAGGGATTTATACAAAATTGGAAACTGAACTTCGTGATCAACTAAATCAGTCTTATAAAAATAAAAATATAACTGGGAAATATTTTCTACGTTCAAAATTAAATAAATCATAAGTATTTCAGACTAGTATAATTGTTATTAAATGTTTTGTATGTTGGACTTTTATTAATTAATATTTATTATACTAAATGAACAAATTTGTATATATTTTTCTAAAATTAATTTATTTAACTTATTTCTAAAAATTATTTATAAAATTAATTAAAAATTATATATCTCTATAATAATTATTAAGATATACAATTGATAAAAATATATAATATTTTTCAATCTTTATTTAAGATTTTGTTACAAAATTAAATAAATCTTAGAATAAATGGTACAAAAATAAATATTATGTAGTAATTAAAATAATATAAAACTAGAAGAAATACTTATATTATTTGTATAATACTATTTTTAGGGAAAAAATTGAGATATATATTTAGGATTTTGTTTGTTTCTTATATAATTCAGTTCTATCTAACAGATTATTAAGTTCTTTTTCTGTAAAAACTGTATTGAAAAATATTAAAAATTAATTATTACTAAAATCATATGAAATATATATATTATAATTATGTAAAGAAACATTAATGATTTACCTTCATTTTTTGATGCAACTATTTGACATTCTTTTGATTGTAGAAGTTTTTGCAGTTTCAATAAATCTGTTTTACTATTAATATTTATTCCTTGAACACATTTAGAAATTACTACTTTTTCTAAAAGGCGTTTTGCTTCAGCGCGATTAATAATTATTTCGTCAATAGTTCCTTTGGTACATAATTGGTATATCATTACTGGACGTGTCTGTCCTATTCTATGGCAACGTGCCATAGCTTGTATATCTGCTTGAGGATTCTGTAAAAAAGATTTATTTTAATGATTATTTTTAATCAATAAGAATAGTCTTTATAATTATCAATAGGGATAATAATAATGAAAAATAATAAAAAAAAACATTTTGATAAAATTCTTTAAAAATTAGCTTAATAATGATGTATTCTTTTAATTTCAATGAAATATTTTTTTATCAAATCTTTTATTTTTCTTTAATTTTTATAATGAAAAAAAAAAAACAAATATAAAAACCAATATACCCAATCAGAATCATATATGATAACAGTATCTGCTCCAATAAGATTTAATCCAACACCACCTGCTCTTGTAGATATAAGAAATAGAAATATTTCAGGATTTGTATTGAAATTTTGAATGTTTTCTTTTCTGACTGAAAGTTTAGTAGAACCATCTAGTCTGACATATTTAAAATCACGTAATGAAAGATAATCTTCAATAACATCCAATATCATTGTCATAGTAGAAAATAATAAAACTTTATGCCCTTGTTGTTTAAGTCTTGCAAGCATTGCATCTAAGACCAGAAGCTTACCAGATGATGTAACTAATTCTTCATCTATTTTTGGCAAGCCCTCTGGGCCTAATGGACAATGTATTAAATATGGATGATTTACAATTTTTTTATATAAATGAACTGAAATAATGAAAAAAAAAAATGTAAAAATGAAATATTTTTTTATTTATTATGAATGATTGCATAAATAAATAACTTACGATTGCGAGTCTGAACATTAATTAAAAAATCTCGATTCCGTTCTGTAACATCAGTATATTTTTTCCACATTGATAAATTTTTTTTATTTCCAGATCTTATTTCTTTCCAAGATTTTGTATTTTCTTCATCATCATCTTCATCACTTTGCTGAAGTGAATTATTTGATAATATTTTACTTTCAAAGTTAAAGTTCATAATATTATTCATATTTCTTAAAACACATTTTCTTTTAGGTCTGTTACCATCTTCTGTATATATAATTGGTTCTTCTTCAATTTTACTTAATTGATCTATATCATGATTTAATACTGCTTTATATAAACTGTGTTGCAATTCTGTCAAAGGAGCATAAACAACTAATTGTTTTTTTGGTGGTACTTCTAAACAAACATCACTTTTTTCACGTCTTAACATGAATGGTCGTAATATTTCACGTAATGATGATAATACACGTTTTTCTTCTTCTAATTTTAAGAATTTTTTAGCACCTTCATCACCTTGATGTTCTTTTGCATTAAACCATGATTCAAACACAGCTAAGTCATCAAAAATTTCTGGTAATAAAAAATTTAATAATGACCACAATTCTGCTAAATTATTTTGTAATGGTGTACCTGTTAATAAAAGTCTATTCATAGACTTACAAGATTTCAAAATCCTATAAAATCATAATAAATTATCTTATTTGTAATTTGATAATTTATCTTATTTTATTTATGTTTGTAATATACATAAATAATTAAATTTTAATTAACCTACTTAATGAGTTGACATTCATGATTTTTAATTCTATGTCCTTCATCTACTATTATATATCTCCAACTTAAAGATTTAATAAAACTATTCTCATATATTGGTACTTCAAAAGTAGTAAGCACAATTGGTAATATACTATAACTTTCTGTAATTTTATATTTTTGTTTAATTTTTTTCTTTAATATTATTTTTTCTTCTGGTGTTCCATGAAATACTACAATAGGTAATTTTGGTGCAAATCTTTCAAATTCTAATACCCAATTTGGTATAGTTGAAAGAGGAGCTACTAATAAATATGGTCCATCTTGTTTTTTTTCAATAAGATGACATAGTAAAGCTATAACTTGAATTGTTTTTCCAAGACCCATTTCATCAGCCAAGATTCCATTTAAACCATTTTCATAAAGAATTTTTAGCCATCTGAGTCCTTCTTTTTGATAATCTCGTAAATCTCCATTAAAATATTTTGGTATTTCAACAATAATATTATCAACATCTTCTATTCCTTCAGAGTCATTGATTAATTCATTTTCAATCTCTTCTACACTTAAATTCAAATTATTTTTATTTATGTTTATTTTTTCTTGTACCTAAAAAATTATATAAAAATTATAAATTACTAAAAAATTATAAAAAATAATATGAAAAAAAATAAGAAATACTACATTATAATATTTACATTTTTGGATATATATTTTTCTAAATTACGATTCTTTTTCTTTTCTTTTTCTTGATTATCTTGAGATAATTTATTTTCATCTATAGAATTTACTTTTTTTATATCTCTTTTTATGGCTTTATTAGCTTTATTAATATTTTTCTCTAAACTGTTGTCAATTTTATTAACAATATATGAAGCATAAAATTTGCTTCTACTTAATAAATGCATTAATCGTTTATATTGTTGTTCTTGAACTTCAAGATTATATTTCTCTTCTGCTAATTGTCTATTTTTAGCTTTTTCCTGTAATTTTCTCTTCCTTTCACTTATTGTAGCAGTTTCCAAAGGTTCATTGTTAAATTTTACATTGTTCACAATAGTTTTTGAATTGTCTTTTTACATGTAAAGAATAAAATTAATAATAAAAATTATTCATAAAAAACATTCTTAAATACAAAATTGAATATATTTTTAAATCATTGTTTATTATTGTATAGTTGTTTATTATATCATTCAAATTCTTTTTTTTAGAGAAAGAAATATATTTTATAATTATTATATAAAATTAAAAATTTTTAATCATTTCAATATAATTATTTTAAAATAGAAATTATGAATATAAAATATAAATGAATAATAAAAAATATTTAATATTTCATAGAAGATTGAAACATTAAATTTATATTATAAATTTTAACTTCATATTCATTTAATTATTTAAAATTTTTATTATTTAAAATTCATTTTATTAATATAAATTTGATTTTAAAATTTTATTATGAGTGATTAGTTTATTAATATGAAAGTTTTTACCTGTAACCAAAGTCGTACTATTCGAAATATCATTTTTTGTATCACAATTATTATCTTCCATTTGATAAGTAATTAACTATTTAATAAATAATAATGGTATTTGAAATTCTTGAACTTAAAACAGAAATAAATGTGAATATTTCACGTGTAAATACCAAATCCCGCTAAATCATTAACTTGGTCAACTTGGACCAATAACATTCACCATTTTAAATTCACCGTTAATTTTAGAGATATATGAAAAAATCTTATTTACAAAAGTTATTGTATAAAACATAACATAATGGCATTATTTTTTCTTTTTTAATAAATTATGTAATTATTTTAAATAGTGATGGTTATTAAAATAGATTCTAAAAATAGCATAGAAATTAATAACAGATTCTTTTAATGTTTAATTATTAGCAAGAGAAATTATTAAAAGAAGATATATATTTTTTATGTTTATTTTATATTTATTAATTTTAATAACAATTTATTAAATTTAAATTTTTTAATAAAAATTAAATTCTTAACTTAATAAATATCGTTTTTTAAATTTAATTTAATTTAAAAATGTTCAAAAAAAAAAATTAATATAAATATATATATAATATATAATATATATATATATATAATATATAATATATAATATATAT
>NW_025220865.1:5874343-5969121 GCF_014066325.1 Apis laboriosa
ATATGTATATAAAAATTTTTGACATATCAAAATTTAAAAATACATATTGAAAAATATTGAAAAGAATTAATATTAAACATAAATTATTTTTATATTTTATGTTTTTTATTATCATTTTTATTATCATTATATTGATATCAAATATTTTATAAAATTGTTTAATAATATAATAATAATAATAAATCATTTTAAATTTTGTTTTTAAAAATCTAATGAATTCAACATTTTTAGATTGAATTGGAAAATTTAAATGATGCAACAGATGATATAAATAAACTTGAAACTGAATTAGATGTAAGTTATGTATGTTTTATGTAAGTTATGTATGTATGTATTTTTTTTACATTACATAATATATATATATATATAATGCATATTGAATTAATACTTTAATATAAAACATTAAAAAAATAATTATAGTTTATAAAATTAATACAAAATATAATATTTATTATATAGGAAGCTCATACTGCTTTTAGACAATTATTATCTGAAACCACTAAAAGATTAAAAGATATATTAAATAAGGTAGGAAATAGTTATGTTGAAAAAGCAAGATGTTATTATGAAGCACTTGAAGTAGCACGTCAAGCTCAGGTGAAATATTAAAAATATTTGTTAAATTTTGAAAAATAATTAATTGAAATCTTATTTTGAATAGATATAATATCATGTATAATGTCATTGTAGATAAAATGTCAACAACAAGCTCAACTATTTCAAAGAGCAAGTGAAATTCATGCAGCAGCAAAAGAAACTGTAGCATTAGCTGAAAGTAGATTTATGTCACATCAACATGAATGGAATTTTGATCAAGCTTGGCAGGATATGCTAAATCATGCAACTCTTAAAGTAATGAAATTAAGAAAAATTAAAGTAATAAATTGATATATAAATTATTATATATTAAAATATATAATAAAATATGATATAATAATGAATATAATAAAATGAATATAATAAATAAAATAAGTAGAAAATAAAAATTAATTAATTTCATTAATTCATCAATCATAATTATATCATAGGTTATGGATGCTGAAAATCAAAAAGCAGAATGTGGTAGAGAACATTATAGGAGAGCAGTATTATTTAATGATGCTGAGAAAAAACTACTACAATTAGAAGAAAAACATCATCGTTCCATAATAAAAGCACGACCATATTTTGAAGTTAAAGCACAATGCGATCAGATGTTAGCAACTCAAAAAGAACGAGTTGAATGTTTACAAAAAGCAATACAAGATGCAAAATCTAATTATGCCACAAGTCTCCGTAGATTAGAAGAAATTAGTAATCAAATACATCAACAGCGTCAGGATTATGGTACATATACTGCTTAATATTATTTTAATCAATAATTTCATATCTTATAACTTTAGATTAAAATTATACATATATTAAGTATATCTGTTAAATAATTATATTTATACTTTTAGATTTTATAGCTAATGGACCGCGAGAACCAGGTGTTGGTGCAGAATTAGTTAGTCCGCAAAAGATTTCAAATTATGATATAGAATTTAATCAATCAAATAGCAATAGAATAAAGGATATTATGAATAATCAAATGAAGTATAATAGAATACAAGATTATGATGTTAGTAAAAGCTTCGTAATCTTTTTTTATAATAAAAAATAATATATTTAAAAATATCAATTTTAATTAATTAATCAATTTATCAATTTGTTATGTTGCAGAATTCTTGTCAATTACAAGAAGATATAGAATATCTTGGAAAAAGATCAGTTGATGGAAGTGAAGCAATATCTTCTCAATGGGAATTAGAACTAGAAGCTAATTTAGAAAATTTGAATAATTTATCTCTTGAGAATTCTATATTTGATCATGATAGTAAAAATGAAAGTACCAATTTACATTTTTATAATGAAGAGAATTCAAAATCACATAAGTTTTTAGAAAAATTAAATTATAAATTTTCACAAGATAAAGATCTGCAACCAAAAAATCTGTTTAAAGATTTTAAAACTTTGAAAAATCCATTTGTAAATAAATTTTTAATGACATATTTTGAAGAACCAAGTAAGGATATGTTAAATGATTCAAAATTAAATAAACATAAAACTAATATAAAAGATAGTAAATCAAAATCGTTAAATAATAGTCCTATGAAAATAAATATATTTAATTTAAGCTCAAAATTCATGGAAAAGAACATACATCAGAGAATAGCAAAATATGTGCCAAATAATGTTTTCAATTTTGGTTTTAGTAATAATAAATCTCAAAGTAATAGCGATCTTAATCTATCTTCGAATCTTAATACTAGTTTTATAGAAAAATATCAAAGTTTTGATAATATTATAGATGATAAGACTGAGAATTTCAAAGATAATGTTACAAATTTAAAATATATACAATCGTTTATAGTAAAAGAAGTCAATGATAATGGCCTAAATGTTGCAACAAAATTGCAAAATGCACAATTAATCAATTCTAATACCGTAAATTTACAATTAAAAAGAGACATGATATCAAAAAAAAAATGGTTTAGATCTAATTCTATACAATTCTTACCTTCTAACATTAATTCATCACCAATAAAATCAGCTGTATATTTACCAAATGAACAATCTTCAAATAAAAATTCATCTTATTCTAGTAAATATTCTGTTTCAAAATTATCAGAAAAACAATTAATTATTAACGATTTACCATTATTATCACTATTTAAAAAAGATAATTTATTGGTCAATAGTAAAAGTATTAGTATGATTAATTTAAGTGAAAAACAGAATTTTATATCATGGGATGATTTACATTTAAATAATATAAAAACTTTAAGTTCAGAAATATTACCAAATTTAAAAGATAGTTCATTTTCTAAATTTATAAGTTAAAGGTATAATCAAATTAAATAAATGTGATATATTAAATATTTCATAATTTTCTAATAAGTTTAAACATAATTAAAATATATTATTTTTCGTTTTAATTTATATAAAAAGCTTAATAATATCGAATAATTATATAAATTTTATTTGACAAGTTATATGTGTATAGGATATTCTTTTGGAAACATCCAACATCGATATCTCGAAAATCATATATTTTCGGGGAAAGGGTTGAATTTTCAAGATATCTATGTTGAAAGTTATTCAAATGAATATCCAATAAAGTAAGTATAAATATAAATTATTTATTAAAGAAAAATAAAAAAAAATTAAATAATTATATTATGTTAATGTAAAACATGAATCTCATGTATCTTAACTGCAATTGATTTAAAAATTGTACAATATGTTTTTATATATGTACATATAAGAAATGAAGTTATGTCAGAAAAATTATATATTTATGATAATATTTTTTTGTAACAAATACATTATTTCTACTTGTATTCAATTATGCATTAAATTATTTTTCATTATTGTTTCATTATGTTTAAAATTATGTTATTAATTATATATACTCTTTTTATTCAATTCTATATATTATTAATTTTCACATTATAATAAATATTATATTTTTTTGAAATTTTTTTGAAATTTCTCGATCATTATAATAATAAAATTTTGTATTAAAGAATTTATTTAATTTATTTATATTATTAACTTTATTGTTATTACATTATTATATTTAGAATGTTATTATAATACTGGAAAAATTTATTAAAGTATTTATAAAATCCCGAAAAAATTTTTACAGATATTTAATTTTGCTAATATTACTATTAGCATATTATACTATTGACTTTAAAAAATTCTATATATTGATATTCTAAGTTGAATTATGCAATATTATATATATCAAAAAAATTAAAATTTATATTGAAAAAAGTCTTTGTTAATTATATTTCCAAAAATATGATAAAAAATAAATATAATTATTACATAATAAATATAATTATTATATAATTATATATATTAAATGTTTATTGTAAATTAACAATTACTTTAATGATAATTTTGTATTCATTTAAAAAAAATTTTAAAATGAATTTCATTTTAAAAAGAATTATTAATAAAAATAATAAATAAAATTTATTTTATGCATTACATATAAGATATATTAATTAACTTATATATAATATATATTCTGTATATATTATTATATAATATTCTGTATTATATTTTTAATCATATTTACAAATATGTCAAGTTATCAACGATCAATGGGTTATTAGCTGTGAACATAAAAATCAATACATATAAATGTAATTAACAGTGGGACAAAGATAGATTTATATCTTAATGCCGAATTTTTAAATAGAGATATTTACATAAACATTACATGAAATATAACATTAATTTGTTAATTTTTTGCACATACGTAATAAAATTGCAGATGATGTAAATAAAATAATATATTTAAATTTCTTATCTCTTATATTTATTGACATATTTAAATTTATAATCTAAACATTGAATTATTCTTTTGATAAAACTTTGAAAAGAGAAGATTTAGAATAATAAAAATTTAAATAAAACTTTACAAATAAATATAATAATATAAATATAGATAAAAATAGAAAAAATGATAATAATCTAAACATCGAAAAATACGCTTTTTTCAAAGCCTAGTTTTCAAATATTTGAAGGTATCGAAAAGTGACAAAGAAGATAGGTGTCAAAATGGTTTTTCAAATGTAATAAGCAAATCATACGTATCGCAGTTTATCTCGTCAATGTACGTGAAACGTTTTTAAGTAATAAATTGTAGCGAATTAAAAACACAAAAACTTTAATAGACATTTTATATACACATTCAAGTTATCTATTTATTCGAAAATATTATTGAAACTATTATATTATTTATAAACTTATTAAAATCAAGAGAATTGAAAAATATTCATATTTAAAAATAATTATTGTGAATACGATATTGAAGGTATATTTGGTAATACTTTCTAATCTGGTAATTATCTAAATTTTTCATTGTAAAAATTTGTCATGATTTTAAATTATGTACATATTATACATATTAAATTATTTTATTTTTCATATATTAATAAATAAAAAAATGGTAAAAAAGAACTTATAACATATATAATAACATATATAATAACTCAATTAATTATATATATATATTTTAAATATAAAATTAAAAATAAAAATTATTTTATAAATAATTATTTTATCTTAATTTTTTTAGTCATATATTTGCTAAAATTTAAAAAAATTATTATTGCTTCATATACATATATTGAAAAAATATAATTTATGAAATATATTTATATTTATATATTTATCTTAATATTACAAAAAAATAAAAATTATTTTAGGAAAATATTTAAAAAAAATAAAAAAATGAAATTAATAAAACTTATAATAATATTCGTTACGTTTTACAGTAACAAGAAGTGCGTTATTACATACAATAGGCAAACATTTAGAGAGTTGTTCAAAGTGATATACGAGCTGACCCGAGAATCCAAAGAAAAGAAAATGGATAAAGAAAATCACCGAGTTAACAAAGCAAACTGCAATTCGATAAAGAATCAGAACGAGGCACGTGATTTAGTATTCAAGGGAGACGAGATTCAAAATTGTGAATAAATAGATTGATCCATTTTAATTTTTTACCATCAATATTCTATTTTAAGGAATAATTTAAATTATTTTATCGTATATTTATATTTGAAATATATAATAAATTTTTTTACATATTTCAAAAAAACCTTTTTTTTATAAAAAATATTTATTATCTACATAATACAGTTCATAATTTATTTAAATAAAATTATGCTATAATATCGAGAATTGGAAATAAATTGAAAATACATTTAGATTAAAACCTAATTTTGTTTGAAGTATATGAATTTTTTGTTTATTTAAAGAATAAATTTGAAAATAATTCAAGATATGTATACTTAGCTTAACGTAAATCGCAATAGAATTAAAGAGAGATTATATTTTGAATAGTATTTTTATTGCGTGATAGGCAGAAAAAATCCGAACTAAAAATTATAACTTACAATGATTACATGTAATAGTAGCATGAAAGAATTTTTTCAGCGTGCAGAACTGAAAGAACAAAATGATGAAAAGAAGATACAAGAAAACAAAAATTTTAGAAGTGGAACAACCAAGGAAAAAGAAATAAAAAGCGAAGAAGATATGAAAGAAGATGAAGAATTACTGATACCACATGGGAATACGATGTTTGGACTCTGTGCTATTTGTCATCTTGCTCTTGGAAATATAAATTCTAATTTTAGTCAATATATTCCTTGTTCAAAGGGTCACGCTGTGTGTCAACGTTGTATTCAACACTTTGCGCTTCAATCAGGTTAATTAACATAATCTTTTCAAATTAATAAAATAATTATTATTAGTATATAGAGACATTTAAAACGGGAATATGATTATGAATATCTCATTCGTTTTTGATAATAAAAATAAAGTTTTTGATAATAGATTAAATTTTACTTGGAGAAACATAATCTGACATTAATCATTTTTTTTTATAGAAGAAATAAAAAGAGTAATTTTATTTTTTAATTTTATTTTTTTTTAATTTTTTTTATTTAACTTTTAATATTTCTGTGAATATTGTCAAATGAATACTATGATTTATAATTAATGATTATTCAAAGTCAATTACGATAAAAAAATAAATTAATTTAAGAAAGTCTTCATTGTTATATCATTCTTATAATTATTTTATGTATAAGAATCGTTAAATAATGCTATGCAATAATATACAATAATATGTATTTAAACTTCATATTGTACAACTTAAAATTCATATCTATTCACAAATATTGTTATTATTTTAAGATATATATATCATCGACTAAAGTATGGATTTGTAATATTCATTTTGCGAAACAGTACTAGAGAATGTAGAGTACGATATGAAAGAAGTTGATATGATTTTCATCTATGATTTTGTCCTAACAAACAATATTAATTTGTTTAATTAATATATTAATAATATTTGATTATTTTTCAAAAATAATTTATTTCTCATTTTAGTTGATTTTGAATAATGTTGAATAGCTATCAATAATCATTACATTCATCTTAAAACATCTTGTCAGAATATATTATTCCATTAAAAAAAAAATAAAGTTGATAGAAATAAAAATTATATATTGCAGATCCTGGCTGTATTCTTTGTCATGCACAGTATCAACAATCAAATATAAATTTATCGCGAGAAAGTAATGTTAGTTTGAATTCAATATACACGCATCTAAAGAGAATGCAAATTCCACGACAACAATCGGAATATTATTCGAAGCATCATCAACATTTACAGCAATACATCCCTATTGACATTGAACAATCATATAACAAGTCTTGGAATCAAAATTATCCATGTGCAACACAAAATATTGAAAGAAATACATTAGGATATTACAATGATTATTTTGAAGAGATATCTGATTATGATCAAATTAAAGAACAAAATAACATGCGCGAACAACGAAACAAAAATTGTGACAAACAGAGACGACAAAGTTATTGTAATTTATTTAAAAAAGGAAATACAGAGTCATATATGTCTGAAGCAAAAGTTAGCGGACAAATTAGCGCAGAATGTTCTCGAAGACCGATTCGCTGTCCACGAGTTGATTGTGCCATAAATGTAGCTTTTTCAGCGTTAACTCATCATTTCATTTTTGATCATCCAGAAGTACCTATCCTGAATGTAGAGCCAGGTATTAAAAGTACACTCATCGTCAGTTTTAGTGCCCTATCTTCCAATTCTAGTAGATGTCTGGCTCTCCTTTTAGTTTCCGGTAAACTCTCGTGAGTATAAATAAATATATTTCATTTAATATAATATTCAAAATTTACTGTTATTATAGAAATAAATCTTTTTCATTCAAATATAAAATAAATAAATAAAAATGAATGTTAAGCATTTGTATATTTAAAAAAATCATTATCACTATTAACAATATAGAAAAAATAATTTAGAAAAGAATTGAAAAAAAATATATTTAACTATATCATTTTATTATATTTATATTGAAATGATTTCTATGACTTATATATAATTTATTTTGAAATTTTGAATTAATTTTCTAATTTCTAATTAAAATTTTTATTTTTTTCAAATAAATTTTTTTTATTGCTAATAGTAATAAAAAGATTTTAGATATAACAAGATTTTAGATATATAAAAAGACATATAATATTTTAAAAATGCAATCAATTTAATATTAAATTTTTACACTAAGAGAACCTGTTGCGAGATTGTTTAATGGTAGTCAAATCAACCCAAAATATCGAAATCGTTTACCATTACCAGTATTAGCTGCTCGGCTACATTGTACAGATCAATGCATATCTAATGACAAGATTAATAAAAAGAAAAATTTTCGTGAGAAAGATATAATTATCGCTTGGGTTGCTGGGCTGGATATTGGAAATACAAACAAACTTTTATGTAGTATTCAGGTATATTATATAATTTTGCTAACAAACAAATATTTAGTTAAACAAATGATTAATATCTATGTACATAATAAATGATATGCATATTCGACTACTTTCATAACAGGCTGTAGACAAGATTGATAATGAAGGCTTACGTTGCCTAACATATACAGGTCCAGTGAATTCATTAAGAACTGCTCAATGTCCTCAAGACATTTTTTCAACAGGTGATTGCATAGTTCTGCATGAAGGTCTTCTCAGTCACATTACATCAGATTGTGCTACACTCAATGTCAATGTTACTGTGCATTAAATATATTACAAATGTGATATATTAAATTAAATTTCAATATTACTTAAAATGTCTATTAAAGGCGGGAATAATACTTACATAGAAAAAATCATACCTTTGATGTATATCCAAATTTTGGGTATCGTTTGAAGTGTAATACTATGTAATAGTATATTATTATTTGAATATATATATAAAATGTTAGAGAAAAGTATGTTTGATATGTTATAAACTCGTCATAGCAGGAGGCCGAGCATACGCTTTTGGAATAAATCCATATTTACGAGTTTTAGGCGCATATGCCCACAACCAACCATCTACAGTTTGATTTCCTAAATCCGCATATATCCAGTCAGCTCTTCTCACAGATAAATCATCTGGCGCCTGCGCCTTATAATCGTAAAGTACCACTAATTCCGTGCCATTTGTCTCATCTCGAAAATCTCGTAAACCTTTTTGTTGTAATGACTCATTTCCTGACATATTGTTATTTGCTTTTCCTTGAAATGAAATAATATTTAAATATATTATTATATTATAAATATATTATAAATATTATATATTATAAATATATTATATTATTATAAATATATAATATAAATATAATATAAATATAACTTAAATAATAATTAAAATTAATCGGATTTAAATATAGAAATTAAAATTTTATATTATCAAATATTATATATTATCAAATATTATATTTTATATTATCAAATAATATTATATAATTAAATTTGAATTTAAATTTTCTTGTTTTATTAATTTTAATTTCTATTAAAAAAAATAAAACCAACCTAAAGCATGTGTTTCTGTAGATGTAGTAGCTACAGTAGTAGTGGTAGTAGTTGTAGTAGTTGTAGTTGCATATGAATGGAGAACATGTCCTGGATAGACAAATCCTGATGGTACAAATCCTTCATTACCATCACAATGTCTTAGTACCCAAAACCAATCAGGATCATCTCGATTGAGTACAGTTACAAATTCACCTCTTTCTACACTAACATCATTTTCATCTCTAGCCACAAAGGTGTAAAGTACAATGTACCTTCCAGCTGATGGATCCTATAATGTATACGATACAAATATGATGTAATATTTGTTTAAAATTATTATAAAAATTATATTTTGTTATATTTCTAATATCTTATATTATAATAAAATATTATTATGTAATTAACTTAGAAATTATTATATAGATATATTATATATTAATAAATAAATTATTTTTATTTAAATATATAAAATAAAAATATTTGTATGTACCTTAAAAAAAGGATGTACATCTGGCTGAGAGGATATAGTTTGAATAGAATTTTGAGACTGTGTAATGTTAGATCTATTAACATTTACATCAGCAGTGGTAATATTACGAGTATAACTTTCACAATCTGATGCTGATCCAGTATCAGTTTGTTGTGCATCTACTGTTTGTGAACGACCTGTACCAGTAAAATCACAATCAGTTTCATTAGATCTTGGCAATTTTTTTTTTACATTGTTAAGAGTAGCAAGTGTTAATTCAGCAAGCTGAGACGTATAAGGTGCACAATATGAATGTGGAACAAAACCTTCCATACGTGTATCAGCTGCTATTACGTATACCCAATCATTCTCTCTATATAAAACATTTACAACCTAAAACATGTAAAAGAAAACAAAACAAAATAATACTGATGAAGATGCAATATATTCAACATAAGAGAAGAAATTAAAGTTAAACTTATATTTGTGAACATAAAGCAAATACAAGAACATAAAATTAAAATAAATATATATTAGGTTATACATATATATATATTTTAATCTTATTTAAAAAATATATAGTAGAAAAAAATTGCTAACCTGGCCCCGTTTTACTTGAAGTTCATCATCAACACATGGTGTAAAATCATGAACAATAACCATTTTACTATCTGGTGATAGACCATTTTCTTTTTCTATACCTACTCTAACTAATGTTTCAATACTAGCACTTCCTGTTATACGACCAGGAGGTAATGGTACTTTTGTTCCCAAACCAAGACCTGTGCCTCCTGTTCCCGTACAATCTTTCTCCAAATTGAAATTATGTACTCCAGCTGAAACATAAATTTAAAATTTTATTTTTCAAAAAGATTTTATTTTTTTGTTTTTTAACTTTTCATTAAAAGATGAGAAAAAAATTATAAAATATATAAAAAATATTATAATATAATAATATATTAAAAAATTATTATAAATTATTATTAATTAATTAACTATATTTAATATATTACAATATATATACAATAACTATTATTTATTAATATTTTATTAATATTAGTTCTCAATAGTTTTATCTAATATATTTTTATAATATTTAATATATAAAAAATATAGAACTATAAAAATGTATATATATTATAAGTAATATATATATATTACAATCATATTAGATATAATTTAAAATATAATATACAATATATTATATGTATACATATTTAAATTTGAAAAGTTTTTCTTCTATTCAATTTAATATTTTATTACTTACGTTTCTTTTTCTTTCCTCGTCGTATACGAACTGGACACAAAAAAGCCATTCTGATTTTTTAAAGCTTAGCAAAATTACATTTCCAGAACATGAATCGTTAAGATTACTGAAATATTACTAGAGCAACGCATAACAAGCAGAGGCATATTAAACATCCTAAAAATTATGAAATCTTCTCATACCTTAAAATTAAAATTAATATTTAATACATTTTAATATTTACAAGTATGAATATATATACAATAAGGACATAACGGTAAAATCTCGAAGCAGAAATCCAATTAGTCCTTCGTTCTCCTGAAGGATTTTTGATGAAACTGAAATATAGATATTTGTAGTCGTAAATGCAACAGGTAGACGGCGCTTCAGCTATATTTTATAACAGTATGTCAAATGAAAATATTCATTTATAAATATACATATATACATTATTAAAAATATATATTTTTATGAAGAAGTTAAAAAGAAGAAAATTATAGTTATAATTATGATTTATATTATTACTAACAAATTAATTATAATGTTAGTAATGATTTGAACATATAAATATTTATTGTTTACACTCAATAGATTATTATGGATTATTAAATATATAAAAATATTATTTGGTAAATACATTTGAAATTAATATATGTGTATATAATTATGTATATAATTGCATTTATTATTATATGTTATGTTTATGTTATTATATGTTATTATTAAATTTATGATGCCATATTAAATGAAAATATATTTTTTTTAGTATAAAATTTTATATTATATTGCAATGTTTATTTTTGTACAATTAAAAATTTTAATAATATATATTTTTTAGTTTAATACATTTTATTAGATTCATATTATTTATATTTATAACATTGTATTAAAAATTAAACAATTTGTTATTCAATTTTTTTTTACCGATATTTAAAAACAGTAAAAAATTTAAATTAATATTTATCATTTTTAAGTATATAGATATATATAATAAATTTTTAAATAAAATAGATATTTAATATTGCAGTTTTTCATATTAAAAAACAAATTAAAATAATTATGTGAATAATAATATATATAATAAAATAATATATAATTCCAAAATTTATCTGCAATAAGTATTTTCTAAAATAAACTATAATAGATAATTAATAAATATCATCTAATTAATCAAAATGAAATATCCATAAAAAAAATTGTTTTATTATTTTTTAGATAAATTTATATGCTATATAGAAATATATGTAATGAATAAATTAAAAAAAAAAAAATCAAAGCATTAACATGAAAAAATTTTATTTAATCGAAACGTCGTTTATTATCTCAATTAATATAAATGACGATAATAGCCTTATCTATAACAATTTCGCTTCATATACATTTAACAATGAGTATTTTTTTTGGAAAATAATTATATGTACATTTACCCTACAATTATGCCAAAAATCAGATCACTACTGGATCTACTTCATATCCATCATTAAATATCGATTCATAAGAATATGGAATTCGTCGTTCGAATACAGAAATTCGATTATACAAAATTCAGAATAACGTTAAAGTGATTAGAAAATTGTATAACGTTAAATGGTTCTAAATCGCTTTTTTTTTATCAGTAGATAATATTATTCAAAAGTTCAACGCTATATAAGTACGTCATCAGGGACATGGTCTTACATATAGTAAAGATTTTGATAGTAAAACATTTTCGAAAGTCTTATAGTTAAGAAAATTTAGAATATTGGAAAAGACATCCATATATTCTTTCTTTTTAATTTTTTTCTTTGATGTAAAATATATAAAATTCAAATGAAACATTAAATTTTGTACTTTCATATTGCACTTCTTTTATGTATTTAATTTCTTAAAAATATTTATTAATTATGTAGTATACGAAACACATTTATTCTAAATCTATTATGTCATCTATTGAAGAGTAATAAGTTAAGAAAATAAACTATTGATAGAACATGCACGAGATAATTTACACCCGAATCTCGGGACATTTTACTAGCATAATACATACCACGTCCCCATACAAATACAAATTTTTTTCATATTATTATTAATTCATTAAAATAATCAATAGTTTTTAGTTATTATTTATCTCATTGATGAAACAAATCTATCGTGATATCGAAGTCAATTTGAAATAAAACATTCTATTATATTTGAAAAAATGTGTACCTACTTATATATTTTATCAAGATCAATAAACATATTAAATAGTTATTATTATTAAATTCATCCATGAAGCAATATTTTACACATACTCTATATAAATATCACGTATAAGATTGTTTAATTCTATGAAATAATTTGCAGTGAATATAATATTTTATTGCGTTTGAATATTTTACATAATGAACGCTTTATTTATATCACTCAATAGTTTATTTTCTTGGATTCCGATTCATGGATAAAGACAAAACAAGATATTGAAACTCGTTCGATTAATATTTCATACTTCTATGTCTAATGTGAGCACAGAATTCTATTATAGCCTAATATTTGAAATGAAAATCGAACAAGTTTTGAAAATATTAATGCATTAATATACGCATATTGAATACAATATCGCATAAAATATTGAGCGTATGCGTAGAATAATGCAATAATTATTCTAACTACTATTCGCGCACGCGTTTCATTTTTTAAAATTGAACTAAATATATCATAACAATAACGATATTTCTTATTTATGAATACTCTGATAACATTTCATTTTTATAAATCACCCTAATCAATTAAGAGCCAATTGGCAGAATAATATTTATTCGAACGAACGAAATCCACATTAACGCGTTGCGTATCGTGCATAAATGTTAATAAAGTCAGGCGTCGCATATTATGTATTTATTTGTAATTTCCCATTTTAACTTAAAATACATCACCCACACACACACAATTCAAAATTAAAATAATCTTTAGTCATGGCAGTTACATGATCTTATCGAAACTTTATACGCAGATCTCAAATATATGCAAAAAAACTAAATTGTATGCGATTTATACGTGTACTATTTACCACATATTGTAGATACCCATAATAAACTGAGTATATGAAAATCATAAATTATTACATTGTTCACCTTAGGTGGGATGCTTATATTATTACAACAATACGATGTAACATACATGTCATATATATTGACCAAGTGTTATATGGAGTATAATAATGAATGTATTTATCCTACATAATCAATTATATTATACACCTTTATCAATTTTTTCTCTAACAGATTGCTTTGAAAATTTATGATTTACTTGTATTTAAAAAGCGAGCGATATGAATAATAAAATTGAAAATGGAAATATTTTACGCCTTGTGCTTTATGATACAAGAATTACTGGCACTCTTATTATGTTAGAAAAATGTATGTGATACGAGATCTTAGAAACAGTCTCGAAATATGTGTATACGTATATTTTAAATACACAACTGTATAATTAATATTTTTTTGCTACGTCATATGTAAATATGTTTAAGATTTATATTATATTGTTCTAATATATACTTGATACAAAAAGCTTTTAAAGCTTATAAAACAACCTTTCTATATTTAATTTTTTCAATATTTTATATGTTCGAAATATTTAACTATAAATTTAAAAAAACAAATTTACATTTTATATATGATACGAATAACTATATCTTGAAATTTTTAAATTTCGATTCAAATTTGAGAATTTATATTCAAATATTATGCAAATGTCAGAAATTTTGAATTATGTGAAACAAATAAGATAATGAAGAAAATTTAAGAAAATAAAGGAATACACAAACGTTTAAGAAAAAATTAATAAGATTAAAAAATATATGTTGAAAACATATATAAATATATATATTTTTTATATCTTTATATTTCATACTCATGTTCTTTCATGCTTAGATGTCTAATATATATCTAGGTATATCTCTAAATCAGTATTGGTTTTTTTAAGGATATTTGGAAAAAAGTGTTGCTTCTATTATTGCATATACATGCTACTACAATGAGCAGAAATGAAAATAACATTTAATAAAAATCACTTGTGCTTATAATTTCATTTTAGAAACAAAATTTTCTATAAATATTAATTATATTATCTTCATACAAATTAATTTTTGATGTAAAAATATTTTTAATAAATCACATTTAATTTTCCAAAACCCATAGGGTCAAAATTTTTAAATTTTATATTTAACTAAAATGATATGTAGATACAATGTTACAAATAATTCATACCAAAAAAAAAAAAAAAAAAAAAAAAAAAAACAATCACATGATTTCATATATTTTTTTTTATAATAATATTCGTTTTCATTTAACAATTCATAATGTAATGAATCTATGTTTAAGAATTTAGAATTAATTTCATATTATATGATAACGAAAAATATTCAACATATAAAAAAATTAATAATCTTCCATATAAATTAAATTTCAATGATTTATTATAATATTATTTAAATATAATTTAATGATTTTGAAATATATAAATAATTAACGTATTTTATTTTTAATCACTCAAATTAAGTTTATTAGCGAAAAATAAAATTTCATTATTTAACGCTATAAAGACCATAACTAAAATATAATCGAGATTTCTGATATTATGGTGTAATACGAACTGCTGAAATACACCTAGATTTCTGTTTAGAACATTCCTAATATAATAATATAGCACCTAAAGATTTTTTGTACTTTAGCAATATTTTGCATGATAATATTATCAATATAAACATACATCTATGATACTTGGATCATATTTACATTATGCAATCATAACTATAAAAAAAAGTAAATGGAAAGCAATCTAATCTCTTATTTTCTGATCGCTGTTTAATTTAGCAATTAAACAAATGATCATAAAAATCTTTGTGATGTGTGCATATTTAATATACACAAAAACTTATTTAAAAACCATTAAGTATAGTTATTAAATGGCATGATAAATTTTAATTAACTTATGTTATTTTTCTATATATTACAATATCTACATTCGATTTTAATTAAAATCGTTATAATCGAAATATGATTACAATAAAAATTTCAAATTAATGATTACAACGTTAAAGGCTTTCTATTTATCACATAACCTAAACAGTTTTTATTTATTTAGAATTTATCATTATCATTATAGCTATTATTAAATTTAATGCATGCTTATCTGATAAAAGATGAGCATTGCAAAAAATTGCTGAGCAGTTTTGTATTAAATAATTTAAAAAACTCTAATCACTAATTTTATTCTTTACTAACAGCTAGAACAACAGGTTCAGACTCTTTATTATTTGATGGCAATATAGCTTCTGTTTCTTCACTACCTTCTGTGCTATCTGCTGCACTTGCTGCGTTCACTGGTTCCTCCTTTTTATCACCATCATTAGATGATTGTATTTGTTGCATTTGCAATTGATTACGTAATCGTAATATTTCGCGTGCGTCTGAACGTCGATGGCGTCGTAATTGTGCATTTTCTGAAACTATACGCCGTGCTAACTCCAGAACATCTTGTGGTACTTCCAAGGCTAACAACCTTTCTTCTAAATCTATTGCTGCTGTTCCTTCAGAATCAGAATCACTTTCTAGCGAAGAAGTTCCAATTTCAGCCAAAGGTGGTTCTATATTTATTGTAGAAGATGTTACAGCAGCACTACTTTCTTCTTCTTCACCAATTTCTTGTTTAGGTTTATGAGGCAGTTCTTTTTGATTATTTCCAGACTCATAAGAAGGGAATGCAGAATATACGCCAATACTAGATCCAGAACTAGGAGATGTTTTCTCAGATTTGATATTATCTGATAAAATATCTTTCTTCTCATTAGAACTTGATGAATGTTGATTATAACGTTTATGTTCATGATGATGTCGCCGCTGATGATGAGCAGATGGTGGAAGTACTACAGGCACAGATGGTGCAGGTATAGGTGCTAAGGCTACATTTGGTTGAAAATGTGGTTCAAAACGTTTACATTCAGAAAGAGGAACCACATGTTCTGGATGTTGTAGTACAGGTGGACCACGACTAAGATATGCAGGCACTAATGATGAACTGTTATAAAAAGTAATAGACATATATAAAATGTCAATAAATAAAAAAAAATTTTGTTTATAAATCTAAATGTATTTATTTAGTATACTTACTTATCTTTATGCTTGCATGTATTTGTAGTATTCCATGGTCTAAAAGCTGATGCTCCTCTAGCTGCTAATTCAAAAACTGCCCATGACATTTGTAGATATGGATCAGTTGCATTAGCTACTTGTGATACAGGATGATATATGCCTAAGCCATTTCCATTATAAATTGCAGGGCAATCTTCTCTTCCTATATCTTTCTTAATTCGTTTTAATTTTTCTGAATCATGCTGCAGAAAAAAGTGCTTTATTTGTTTTTGTTTTATTTTTCAATACATAAATATTATAATAATAATAATATTATAGAATTATACATGATATTAGTTTATATTTAACATATAAAACTTTTACTTTTCCCAATTATATTATTTGTAAATTTTTAATTATCAATAAATAATCCATAAAAAATATAGAAAATTTTTTTAATAATTTTAGTATGAAAATAATATGAGAATACCTCTGATTTTCGCTTGGAACTCAATCTAAGATGTTTTTCTTTCAATTCTCGAAATAAAGTAAGTGATTTATTATAGTGTTCTTGATCTCGTGAAAGTAATAGATATGATCGCCAATTTGCAGAATCAAAGCCCCAATGACAGGTACGATTTTCAAGAGATCTATGAGCATGTCTAACGAAACGTTGAGGTGAAAATTGACAACCACATTCAATGCATTCTATGCATACCGAATCATCAGATTCAAATAAACTTGGATCAAAAATGCCTTTACATTTTCCAAAACACTCATGATACACCTTAAATTTGACAATAGATTCTTCATCATTATCATTTTTAGTGCACACTTTCTTTTCAATATTATCTTGGGTTTGACCAATTTGAGAAGGATCACATGATTCTGTCCGTAAAAGTAAAGCACTGACAAGTCTTTCAGCATCTGTTTGAGTGATAAGGCCACAGGAAGGAGCATTGCGCGGCAGAATTCCTGAATGCTTAAGTTCCTCTAACTGATCTCGTGTACATCGTGAGCAATAAATTTGTAATTCATCGCAAACTTGATTAATTTGATGAAGGGAAAATTCTTGCAAGACCGTATTTAATATTTGTGGTAAACATAACCTCCTTTCGCCCCCTACAACAAAACATGATATTCTTTCGCCTTCTAAAATTGTTTCACATCTTTCAGAACAACTTTGGTCAGGTGCTGTTAAGATAGGTATTTGAAATTCTAATTCTCTCTTTTCGCAAATGTTTTTCGACCGTTCCAATTGCGGATCTTCATCTGAATCTTCCAGCGGTTGATCCGTTCTGCGTATTTTACAAGGCCTGATGGGTGCTATAGATGAATTATTATCCTTTTCAGGATCTTTTATTGAAATCTGCTCTGATACTGAATCAATGGCACAATTACTCGACCGGTTTGAAGGAGAGTAACAAGGTGTTTGTTCTTGTAATAGACTTTTGCAGTCCATACCAAGCAGGGCCGAACTCGGACCCTGTAAACTTTTCACAGCTGATAATTGATATGTCTTTAAGACGGTCTTCAATTGCGGGCTATACGATTGATTGTTCGTATTGCCGGGTAATAATGTCTCCATTATTTTTATAGTATATGAAAAGAGTCAAGAGAATAAAACAGATTCGATCGTTGTATGAAATTTTCGAGACAACTTGTAACATACTACGCTATTTTGTACAATTCATAATACAGATGTATTTACATCCACAATATAAGAAACTTACATGCGTTCACTTTGCCACTCTTAATCGAAGTATTGTTCATTTAGCACATATTTCTGATATATAAGAGAAAAATAGCACTAAGTAAGGAAAAGTATAAAGTGTTCATTTTAGCCAATGCGTTCTCTTTTAGCACGCGAATCGAGAGCAAGCTTAACCCGTTCATGTGTCTTTTTCTATGTCTATTCCCCTTGCTGTAATATTATATTCAACTCAACGATTTGACTATTATCCGCAATCTATTGTCCATTGCAATGTTGCTTCCATGTACATGATAATTCGTTCTTGAACGAGTTTATGCCACTTTGAATAAGTTTATATAATTAAGATATCTTATTCTTATTCAATTTTCCATTTATCACACTTTATTCGTTTTCTTAAAAATTCTTTATAAACACTTTGAACGAAACACGATTATTCGCGATTGCTTTTTCTTTCTCTACCTTTTGCTGATTTCATTTGCATATTTTTTCATCTTTCATATTATTTTAATACGAGTTATATATTTCCTCAAATAATGCATATTCATTGTTTCGTGAATTTGGTTATCACTATTGTTCGTTTCTATCCTCACTGTCTTTGATATTATCGTTTCTATCGTCGCTACAATCGCTATCACGATCGCTACCGCGACCGCCATTCGACCGCCACCGCCACAGCTATTTCTACCACCACTGTCGCTGCCGCCACCGTCACAGTCACCGCCACCGTCGTCGCCACTGTCACTACACTGTCGTCGTTACCGTCGTTCACTATGACGATCACCAACAATAAATCAATAACTTATGTTATTAATGCTATTTGTTGCAGTAATAAAATTGATAATACGTTCGATTGATGAATATTATCACCATGATGAGTGACACTGTTAGACAATGGATCGACTCAGTATACCACAACCGAGTAATATTGATCGCACACGGAGTGAGAAATGAAGAACCACTCAAAAAGATATTATTTTTCATGGCATCATACAATGTCAATTGCAAACAATGTCAAACCAATGTTAATTATATGCACTGCAATCATTCGTTGACGATACGTTAGTTCAATTCAATGTTAATGTTTATACTCGCACTTCTCATGACAAGACGTTCTCGTCGATTGCATGCGTGTATTCTCTATCCCTCCCTCACTCCCGCTCTCCTTCCCACCCTCCTACAGTATGTCTTTTTTTGTGGTACAAATACTCCACCTTGCTTCTTTTTTTTTTTTATACACCTATACACGTACACTATAACTGTACGCGTATGTAAACACAAGAAGATAGCATAAGACTCTTAAAGGAGTATACGCGTATCATTGTGTACTTTTATAACCATACAGAGCATTGTACTCTTAATTACATACAATTTTATATATGTATGCTTGTGTATATAATTGTCTTGAGCACTCATATTTTTGCTTAACTACGTACAATTATCATAAACTTTACACGAATTCTGATACTCTTTCACAAGTATCATGTCGTCAAGCGAAGTTCACTATATTCTTTACTAACACCGCTTTTTCCACCAAGCCAGCATAACGCTCGGCCTCCTACCGTGCTGTGTGCCTACCACGTTAGCAGTTTCGTATCTATCGTACTTTCCTATCTATCAAACCAGTGTATGATATATACATGTATATATGTATGCACGTTACAGATCAGCTCGGTTAATCGCGTTCGCTTCCAAAGGATGTGAAATGGTTCTGTCTGCGTATCTATGGGTTGTGGCATAGTATCGGTTGATCGGACGACAGCCGTGATGGCGGGGTGGCGACGGCTAAGTATTTAATCACGTGATCCCCCCCGTCAAAATAGCCTACATGTTACTACACCCACATGGACAGAAGTGCTTTTATTCCGCGTTCATTGTCAGGGCAAACTTAACACGTGTTGTACATATACATTATGATTTCATTATGTCAATAATAGTTTATTTTTTGTGTAAAAAATAAAAGTTTTTTTATAATACAGATTTAATAAGTTTACATAAATCATATGTTTAAATAAAATAAAATTACATTTTATATAAAATATATTGGCATAAATATTATTTTTTTGTTAATATATGAAGAAATTGAAACAATTATTTTAAGAAACAAAATATAGTTATAGAAAATAACTTTTAGAAATCATTGAAATTATGAAATTTTACTAATAATTGTTTATTTTAAAATAGATATTATTTATTTGATTTTAAATTAAACATAATGTTAAAAATAATTTTTTTATTTATAATTTCAATAAACTTTATTTATGTATTAAAATCATTTATATAACATAAATAATTTTTTATTTATAAGTTTCTCATATATTTAAGTATTATAAAAGGTATACTTACAATAGTAAAATTGTATCAAAATAGCAAATTAAATATATTTATAATAGATTTTTATACACACTTATTTTTAATATTCAAAATACTAATTTTTTTAAAATAAATTATATAATATAGATGAAAAAATATATATACATATATACATAAATTTATATATATATATATATATATGTATTTTTTAAATTATATTTTAATATTTCTAAGAATTTTATTTCATTCTTATGATATTTTTTTCTTACTTTTTTTATTTATATACAAATCTTTCTAGTCTCTATATTCCTTATATTAACACTGTTTTTTTCAGAACCATATAATACCACATAATACATGCTGATTTCTAGCATGTCATTCAAAATAATAATATGAATCTATAAAAGATAATAACAATTATTGTTTATATAAATTCTATTTGAGTTTTTTTACTTTTTTAGATTTTTCTTTCTTCTTATATTTTTTTTTATTTTCTTTTGTCATTTTTTTCTTTTTTCGTTCTTTATTCAACTTTTTTTTTTCTTTTTTTAATTTCTCATCTGAAGACTCATCAGAATCATCAGAATCAGAACTACTTGAAGAGGATGAAGATGATGTACTTGAACTAGAAGAAGAAGAATCTAGTGAAGAATGTGAAGCACTTTCACTTTTATGTTCTAATGTAGGTATTATAATAGGTTTTGGATGAGATTTTAAATGCTCTCTTAAATCATCAGTAAGACCACCTAACCCAATAGATGTGAAAAAATTTATCGCAAAACGAGTATTTTTAGGATCATCTCTAGGAAATAATCCTTCAAATGCATGTTGTAATGTAATATCTTTCACTCGTTGATTAAGTTTAGATAATCCCATGTATTCAGAAAGCTCTTGAAATAAAATTTTAATAAATATTCTATTAGAACTTGTTGTATCTTCTTCAGTTAGTTTTATACAAGATAATACTTCCCATGATATAGAATCAGTAAATAATAAATGAGCAAAAAATTTTGACACATTTCGTAATTTATTTGTATCTAATCTATGTATTGTATGATATGAATCTTGAAAAATTTGCTCGAATGGTGTAACATATATCTTATTAATTGCGCAAAAACGGCCAGCTAACAGTCCAAAAAATTTTTCATATGTTCTCATTTCTGCACAACAATCTAGGAACATATGACAAAGTTCAGTTTCCTGACCAGGTTTTAATTGCATTTTCATTAATTTATGTGCACATTCTTCGAAATCAAGCGAGGAATGTATGGTTAAATATATTGTACGTCTTAAAGCTGTTAAGTTTGTTTCAGTGTTATCTACAATTACACCTTCTTTCCCTTCTGTTGCAGCAGTACTACTATCTTCATCAGAACTTTCTTCTTCATCATCTTCTTCTTCATTTTCTGAATCACTAATATCTGAACCTAATATTTCTTTACTCAATTGTTTGTATTTATCTTCATTATTTATATATTCTCCATCAAATTTAAAAACATTCAATATATCTTGAGAATCTGTTGCTTCATCTAATGTTATTAAATGAGTAAATTGATTTTCTTCTTCCACAAGATCAAGTTCTTCTGCAACAGCTTCATGGTCTTTAAATCCATCTTTCCGCACTTGAAACATTACTTCAATCATGTATTGAACTCGTTTATCTAATTGTCCTTCATGTAATATATTTCGTAACATTTCAAATATAGCTTCAATACCCTTTCTTGAAACTTCCGTCAATTTCATTCCACATTCTTTTAAAAATGCAATTGCAACTTCTACAGAATCATCTGTTGGTGTTTCCACTAATAAAGTTAAAATTTCTAACGCTACAATCTCATGAGCTACTCTTTGATTTACTAAGTGTGCTATAAATGTTCCAGAAGATATGCAAAGAGGTTTATCATTTCTTCTAAAACCACGTTTGAATTGTATTATAAGACGTTTCAATATTAATTCTCCAATATTTGGAAATTTAGAATTAATAATTGCTGTGAGAGCTGCATAAACAGATGTAAATGTAGGTGATGCTGCTTGTGCTTGTATGATAGATCTAGCAAGTAATCCTCTACCTCTAACAATATTTTCTTTTAAAAGTTCTCGAGTTATAAGTCCAATATTACTGACATTAACTTTATTAATGTAACCATGTATAGATTTTTTAAGAGCTTCCCATGCAATACGTTGATATGCAGCTCCTGATTTGTCAGTTATTTCTGCCTGCATTAAACGTAATTTTGCAGGTGGTATATATGCACCACCTGTTCTTGATGTTAATAATTCAACAGTTCTATTTTGTCTTTCAATCGCTGCATCAGAAGCATTTGTTTCTTTTTTATTTTCCATTTCTTTATTTGTAATTTTACTTTCTTCTATCTTTTTTCTATTTTCCTTTTCATAATCTCTTGTTTTCTTTAATTTATGTCGATCATGTGATTGTATTTCTTTATTGGATTCATCAAAATCATAATGTCTCTTATAAGAAAGATCTTTTTTATTATTTCTATCATCATAATAATAACGATCACGATTGCGATCTCGATCTCGATCTCGGCTTCGATCACGATTACGTTCACTATTTCGATCTCGATTATAATCTTCTCTAGAATGTCTATGATTTTCATAATTATCTTTGTCTCGAGTAGAACGCGATCTCTTCATTTTGTAACTAAAATTTGAAAATAATGACAATAAGACACTTTTAGAAAAATTAGAATAATAATTTTATAATTTTTTTATAATTTAATAAGTGAATAAAATATACTTACTTAATGATTTTATTGATCTTAATGTTTTGAGATTATAATTCAAGGTACTATATAAAAATAACCTCACAAATTTTCTCAAATCAAACACCCTTTCGTCTCTGACTAGATGTAATGTTATTCTGTAACTGTGTTGTCAGTTTTGTCAAAGAAATTCCCTATTATAGAGAAAGATGGCGTAACAAAACAATATATGTTTATTGCGACATCTATATTTTCTAAATTGTGATCGAAAAGTAAAATTCTAAAAAGAAAGTATAAAAAAGAAAAATGGAAGATAACAGCATTGAAATCTTCATGCGAAAGAAAATCTCATTTTCTCATTTTCAAGAAAATGATTCTTTTTGTATTTTGCTTCCGCAAAAAAGATAATATAATATAATATAAGATAATATAATATATACACAAATGCAAAAATTGTTTAATTATGCAATTTAATAATGCAATAATTTATATATAACAAATTTAAATTAGATATATTTATACGAATATTATAAGGTATTTATCTCTAAGATATTTTGTAATATTTGCACTAAATATTTATCCATAATTAAATGTAAAGCGTTATGCAAACAAAATAAATTAAATTTTTAAAATTTGCTTTTAATGATTTATCTAAATATCGATATGATAGATTCCGCCGTTAACTTGATCACATATCATGATAGAATTAATAATTGTATTTTGTCTGTGATAAATAAATATGATAATAAAAATAATATAAAAATTACATAATGTAAAATAATATAAAATTATTAAGATAATAAAAATTAAATTTAATAGATTTTATTAAGATTTTTAATCAATAGGTTAGGTAAAGAAGATAATAAAATTAATCAATCTCTTGAGCTCAAATTAATATCATTTCTAGAATGCTATAAATTAAATACAAATATAGATAAAGAAAAAATAATAGAAGAATAGGATAAGAATTGACTAGCCAGCGCTATCTTTTAAATATTAGAAATATTTTTGAAAATAGGATAAAATAAAATAAGAATTGAAAATCAACGCTATCTCTTGAGTGCTTTACTTTATCCTAGCTTCGGAAAGATATCAAAAATTTTCAAAAGATGGCGCTAACGGTAAATTTATATTCCATTTTATTCTTCTCCTACTTATTCTTCTTTTCTACATTTGTATTTCACTTGTGATATTCTAAAAATGGTACTAATTTCATTTTTAACATATCTTTGTTCTTCTTCCATTATTTATTTTCTTCAATGTCTGATTAATTTTATTTTCTTTGATTAATTCAAGCAATGTATATATACATATAATATATATAATATACATATAATAATATCCACATAGGATTAGTATAATAAATTGGATACAATTTGAATAATACACTTTAAAATTTATAAATTTTTAAAAGTTTAACAATTATTCTAGATTTTAATTTAATTTTTAAAAAATTATTTTTATTTGAAATTGAATTTTGTAATTACCTTAGTTAAGAAATTTTAAAATCCAATTAAATCATTGTCATTATTTAATATATTCATCATAGATTTACACTTCAAATGATAATTCTGCAGTTTAATGACTTTTTCGAATTTCATTTTTTTATTTTCTTAAACAGAAATATGAGCGAAGATCTTATCTAATCTAGTTATTAATATCTAATTAGAAATACCGAATTAATCAGTTCCTTGAAATTAATTTAATTACGCGAACATTCATCAAATAATATTAAATAGAAACACTATTTTTTAAACAGAAAGTTAAATCAAAAGCGAAATTAGAAAAATATATGAAACAAAAATTACGTATACTTTGAGATTTAGAAGAGAAAAAGAAAAAAGAACGTTTCGTCCTGGGCCTGCCATAGGACTCATCAGTAAGGCTTGCTGACAGGCCCTTGCCTTAGACGAATGGAGGGAATAAGAGGAATATTTGCAGGTATATTTTGTAAGTCGTATTGTTCTAAGTCTGCGCCTCTGGTGGCGACGAGTACAGTAGAGGGGGTTTGCCATCCATATCTTTTAAAGTACCTTTTTTCTCTCTTCTTTCTCTCTCTCACTTTTTACGAGGCATTTACAAGAGAGATTATTATTTCTCGATGAATATTGATGGACATAGTAAGAAAGAGTGCCATTCAATTGCCTATAATTGCTGCAGATGCGTAGAGTAACCGTAGGAGTAGAACGATGTGGTGACACGAGTATTATACATATCGAAAAGGCCTGTCGAGAATATGCCGACACTTGTAGCGATGTCTTCTTCTTCAGGTCTTGTAAAATCCATACGCGGTTCCACAGTTTGCGGCAAGCAAAGCAGTCGTACTTCGGAACTGTCCTAGCCTGGTCCTCTCATCTCGGTCCAACTTTATTTAGGTATTTGTATCGATGAGATGTGGGCTTCCTTGTCGGCGATTGTGTTTGTTTTGGCTCCGTTTTTGACCATCCTAGGAGAGGAATTACGAATTTCCTGCGAGTAATGGCCATCTATGTCCAATTTCACCGTTGATGATGTCCCCTCCTCTTCTTGTATCTCGTACATATCCTGCTGTTGTATTAACTTGAAAGAAGAAGGAGAGAGATGATAGAAGGAAAAGGGAAGAGGAAGGAAGGAAGAGAAAGCGGCGCGTTTCGTCCTGGGGCCTGCCATAGGACTCATCAGTAAGGCTTACCGACAGGCCCCTGCCTTAGACGCTGGGATGTCGAAAATAGGTTTTCGAAATCTATTTATAGAAACGAAGTGGGTACCGAGCACTAGCGAGAAAACGTTTCTGTGTTTATCCCTCTAGCGGTAAGGGCAAGAAGGGCCTTCATAGGTCCGACAAATATAGTTTATTCTAATTTTCTAAAAAAAGAAAAAAAATTCGACAATAAGAGAAACGTAATTTTGCAAATAAAAAGTATAAATTATAAATCACAGTGTACATTAAATAAATTTTATTTCATTTTTATTTTCATTGATTTTTACAAATCTTTGTTGTCAACAGTTTAAATTAAATAAAATGACGATTAAATTAAAAAATAATTTTCGTTACAAATTATGAATAACAAAAAAGAATTTTATTCCTTATGTTTCGTCCTTCTTTTTGATTAATAATTCTGTAATTTAATATATTTTATCAATGGATGAACAGTAGGTAACAATAAAACTAAAAATAATTTGCTTTAAATAATCATGTATTTTAAAACTATATGCTAATGGCTATGCTCGAATAATCAAGCAACTTTTACGTACCAATGGAATATTTTGGGGTTAGGTTGGCAAGGGCTCAGGAAGCAACCCTCTACAAATTTAATCATTGGATAATGGACAAATTTATATTCGTGCGTCTACTCGTTCCTGTTGGTAAAATGTCACCCTGTCTAAAATTATACCTAACGTGTACACGCTTCGATCCATCTGAAGTTTTCATTTACGATCAAGTCAAGTTTCATAATTAAGAAATCTTCCCTTCGATCCACGATTGTTCGCTTCATCGTGGAATAATTTTTCAAAGAATTTTCTTTGAGCAATAAAAATATATTTGTTTTTATATTTTGCTTGAAAAACGTTTATCGGAAAAATAAAGAGGAATTGCAAGCGAAATTTTTGAAATTGAATTGTTTGAAATTGAAGAGGGAAATGATTACTTGATATAATAAGATTAAAAAGTGATATCGCAAATATTTTTTTTTTATTAACGTGTCAAACGAATCCTCAACAATTTATTTTCTTATAAACATTGAAATTTTATTATCATTTCTGAATTTTAAATTTTATTTACACGATTCTAGGTCAGAAGGAAATTTCATTTCTTGCACTAATTCAATAATACAGAGGTCGTGGCCATCGTGCTTAAACCATTTTCGTGCAATTTGATTTTAAGAAAAAGTATCCGATCCTAATATCTCACACTTACGAAGCTTTCGTACGTGTGATACGTTATTTCTCGTTTTCTATTTTCTAAACTTTCATTGGCTATCATGCGAAATACGCGATAATAGAATAAAAAACGACGGATGCGAATATATCGAAAATTGACATCGAGTCTTTTTTTTTTTTTTTTTTTTTTTAATCGATACGAACAATTTTGCATAAAACATATCGAATATCTAACGTGAACGGATACTTCTGGGATCAACCGTATATTCGAAACCCGGAGGCGTTTGTTCGTTCCCCGCTATATATATATGTCCGAGAGGGTATACTTCCGCCTGATCGCCCACATACATTTTCGTTAAAACGCGTGTTCCGTTCGTTTCATTAATTTTAATGCCCGCCGAGCATTCTGTTCATTTCTGCGCAACATATGAATATGGGATTCGCCTATCTCTCTCTGTCTCCCTTTCTTCCCCTATCTCTATCCTCTCTCTCTATCAGCGAATAGCACACGCGAAATTCTGCGGTGTGCAAAATCTATCGGATTTTTCAAAATTATAAGTCAATGTAAATTGGAAGATTGATAAGAGGAATACGAAGAATGAGTTTTCGTTTGGGAAATATATCGATCTCGAGAGATCGAGAAACATCGAGAGATCCAATTTTCTTTTAGCCCGTTCACTTTTTTCTTCTAAATCTTTCACGTTGGCACTCGACGAGATCGTTACGTTTCGTTTCTTCGTCCATTCTAAGTAACGTAAGTAATATAAGAGAGATAAGAGATGAGAGAGAGACAGAGAGAGAGAGAAAGAGAGAAAGAGAAAGAGAGAGAGGTCAGCTCGAATGGAAAATTTATTATTCGTTTGTTCGGCCAATTGATCCTCATCTCTGAAACGATCTGTACGAGGCCTGCGCGCCTGTTTGTACGAAATACGGGTGTATAGGCCGGCACACACGTGCACAACACCGAGAGCGGTTTGGTTTTCCATGGCTGTGTCGACTACGTATGAGAGAGCAACGAGGTCGCTCATGCGAACACGGCCCCGGGTTGGTTGATATTAATTAATAATCAGAAACAGATGCGGCCTCAGCTCGCTCCTGGTTTCGCGCGAAGCAGGCCGCCACCCCTTCGAAACGATAATTATTTAAGTCTCTCTCCTCGCCTTCATCGGCTTCACCTAACTCTATCCTCCTTCTCTTTCTCCTCCTCCTCCTCCTCCTCCTCCTGCACGCTCCACACTCTCTTCCTCTTCCATTCGGCTCCTCGTCGTCGTCATCGTCGTCTTCTTCTTCTTTCTCTTCCGCCACACTCGTCCACTGCCCTCGTCTTCTTCCTTTCTCTCTCTCCCCTTCCTTCGTTCATAGCCTTTCTTTCTCGCTCCTCTACTCGCTCATTTACCGAGTTAGTCCTTCTTTCTCTCTCGCGCATCGGACTCGTTTTCTTTCTCTCGCCGTCATTTCTCCACCTATCCCAACTGAATAGGCTTCTTCCTCTTCCTCGTGCACCTTCACCAATTTTCTCTCTCTTTCTCTCTCTCTAATACTGTTTCCGTATCTATCCCACCACTGGGACCTGGCTCTTCCTTCTCCGCACCGCGTTCGTTCTCTCCTTCTCTCTCTCTCTCGCAAATTTCTGCATCCATCCGTCCACAGGATGCTCGTCTTCCTCCTCCGTACGCATCCAACGCTACATCTCGCCTTCTTCCTCCGTCCTCCCGTTCCATCCATCCCCACCCCTTACAAGTCGACGGTGCAGCGCGGCTTCTCCGGGGCGCCTAACGCGGCGTGCTAATTAAAGAGCATTCGCCTACGAATTTTACGCGACTCTCGCTTCGTTACGCACGGCCCGTTTGCCTCGCCACCCTTTTCCCCTCGAGACCTTGTGCCACATTTTATTCTCGATTCATTTTCCGTTCGCGACCGATCGCGCATCTCTCGAGACGGATCTCGCGGATCGTCGAGGGGCTGGAGTTTGGTTTGGTTCGAGCGAGAACGAGGAGAGGAAAAAAAAAAAAAAAATAGAAAATGGAGAGATCGTAAGATGATTCGGGATTATATAATGTTTCGATAATTTAAATCGTGAATTTATACGGTTGAAGTGAATAAATAGAGAGAGAAACAAGTCGGTTTTGTCTTTTTTTATCGAGTATACTTAATGTCGAGAATTAACGAGTTACGACTCGGTTAGGGTGTGAATATTGGAATTCATTCGGCCAATGTTTGTTCTTTTTATTAGTGACAAGATTTCCTCGAAAGATGATAGAAATTACGATGGGGTTTAGAAAGTCGAAGATTGGTTATAAAAATAAATAAAATTAATATAAACTAAAATCGAGAACAAAATTAAATTAAAAATTTAAAGGAAGATGTCTTTCGATCCTATCCTCAGGTAATGATACCTGGAACGATATATAAGGTTCCCAGGCAATAAAGTCATAAATCATGCTAAATCTTCGAAGAAACATGAACATGTAACGAACAAGAAGTATAACATAGAAAGAATATTACACAGAAGTATATAGAAATTGGAAGATTTTTACAAGGCCGATGATTTCACGATTCTTATTTGTGTATCGAGATAATGAAATGAAGATGACGAAATAACCTGGCCATGTTTCATTGATCATTCGAGAATCGAACTATGAACGATATTTTTTTTTTTTTTTTTTACGCGTATTTCTGAAACGCGTAATGTAAACGAGGATGACAGAGAAGGGAAAGAGAAATAGTAGGAAAGAGCGATCGGCGAATGATTCTCAATGCGTGGATCGAGGGTAAAGGGAACGGTGCACGAACGGGATGAAGAAAAATAGACTAGCTGGATGATGAACAACGAGCCGTGTTTCGTCTCGCGAGATCACGATGGTTACGAATTACGAGGATCTGGGGCAGAACGACACGAGTTAAAACATTTCGAATCGTACTGGAAGAGTTGGTGGGGGTCGAAACTCTTATCTTTCTCTCTTTAAACGTCTTCCTCGCCCGAGGAATTTTCGAATTCGATTATATTTTAATCGCGAATCACGACGATTCGTTGCAAATCAAGTAACCATCTCATAGATAAAGAAAAATTATTTATTTATTTATTATTTATTATTTATATTATTTCCATATTATTATATTTATTTCTGTATCTGTAAGAAGGATAATTTGAACGATGGATCACAAGAGTAATCGACGAAAATATTTTTAATTAAATTCATCCTTACTGCTCGATATTTAATCTAACTTGCTGTAAATCGAAGTTATCCTATGCAAGCAATGAAGGGTAATCGATGAGAGTATTTTTAGTAAATTCATCCTTACTGCTCGCCACTTTTACCTCGCCTATTTATTTCTCAAAAATGCATCATCGATATTTTTCAATCCAACGTGCTGTAAATCTACTTTTACCTTTTTAATTTGAAATTATTTAAAATTATTGAAATTAAACTGTTCTTTAGCCCCGTTATACAATTCCCTCCAAAATTTCACTCGAAACTCCTCGAAACAAGGAATATGTTCTCGCGCTCCCTTTCGCGCTTCTCGACAATCCGTGTTCCCCATCCGATGCACCCGTAAACCAGAGAAAATTCATATGAAACTTACCGACAGGAGGAGGCAGAGGGGATCGCCGGAAGTTTTTCACTGGAGTGCGCTGGAAGGAAAATAAGGAGAGGATCGTGGAAGGAATCGAGGGCGAAGGGAAGGGATGGCGCTCAGCCAGAGACGCTCCCAGTGTCTGCCTTAATATCCGCCACTAACATTATTTCATAAAAGTATTACTATAAATCCAAACTCGCGTTATTTAAGCACCGTGCCTCCTGCGACCATCTCTCTCTCTCTCTCTCTCTCTATCCCTCCTTCGTTGTCGTCGTCTCCTGCCCGCAGAGCGAGCCCAACCCCCTTCGTTCTCCTTACATTATACCGGGTGGAGGTAACTTTTGCCACCCTCTTTTCCCTCCGTCACATTAGAGATATATTATGCAGATAGTAGAGGCGCCAACCGGGGAGAAATGCGAAAGGAACTGCGGAAATTTAAAACTTTATTTACCCTACGCTGAACGATTTCGTTTCGCTCTCCTCTCTCTCCCTGCACACTTTTTCCTCCTCCTCCTCCTCCTCCTCCTCATCTCTCGTTCTTCATTCGCCTCGCTACGTTTTTATTTATTTCTTCGTAGTTTTTCTTTTTCTTTTTTTTTAATCGTATCTCGATTTTGTTTCTTTGTTTAAATCGATATTCGAATGGATTTTGGATACAACGTTGAAAAAAGTGTATATTATACAGTTTTAGAAAGTTCTCGAGTTTAATCTTTAATTTATCTTTAATTCTAGAATTTCCATAAATAAGATTTTATTATATCTATTGATCTATTCTAGAAATAATTTAGAATTAGGAAGGATCCATTTCCGAGTTTCGAGCCTCGAACGGGGGCGACGCTTCAAGCCACGATCGCGAGCGACGGAGGGTGAAAAAAATTCGACTGTCATCCTTTTTATGAATTTTGTACGGCGACGGTTGGGCAGAAGAGGGGAGGGGAAGGGAGGAGAGGAGAAAATGGAAAAGGTAGGGCGCGTAAACCGACGATCGGGTGGTGATTAGTCGGCCGAGACTCTGCCCGATTTTTTTCCTTTCTTTTATCCATCACTCGTTTCCGACGTCGGCGAAAAAATTCTTTCCACCGGAGAGGGAAATCGACGAAAGAATAGGATAAAAAAAAAAAAAAATTTCGTTCTTTGATTGCGCACCTTTTATCCACCAGGTTATGTACCTATGTATAGTGGTTTATTTTTACGTAACGTAAATGGAAGATTTTTCTTCTGGATGATTTGATTCGATTCGATTCGATTCGATTCTATCCTTGTACAAATAAGTAAGAAGAATTAGAGAGATGAATCGAAATCTAATTTTTAGAATTTTTGAAAAATATTTCCTTTCTTCTTCTTCTCTTCCAACAATCCTTTCATCAAAATCAATTTCATCGTCCCTTAAAAGTCGATCCATTTCATGCAAAGAAAGAAAGGTTCACGATCATTCTACTTAAAGACGTATCTTCGCAAGTGGCTTTTCTATATTGCCTCTTGCAAATCAAAAAAAAAGTAGCAAAAAAATTCTAAGATTCATTCACGCGAAACATTTCAAAGAATTTCAATTTTTAATTGCATCTCTAATTTCTAAATCTCATTAAAAAAAAGATCAATTCGTTCCTAAACGTTGATCCACTTTATGCAAAGAAAATCAATCCATGACTATTCACGTACAGACATATCTTCTTTACATTGCCTCTTACAAAAGTAACAAAAATTCTAATCGCCCCAAACAAAAATTCCCAATCCCACTTATGATCCCCTCCCCCAAAAATTGATTCGTCCTTGAACGATTTGGCTCACTTCGCTCAAAGAAAATCAATCTATTCACAGACGTCATATCTTCTCTATATCGCCTCTTACAAAAGTAATAAAAATTCCAAGATTCATTTATCCAAAATATTCCAAATATTGAAAGAATTTCAATCTTCTAATCGCCCCAAAACAAAAATTTCCAATCCCATTTATAACCCCCCCTTCTCTCAAAAAATCGATTCGTCCTTGAACGATTCGGCCCACTTCGCTCAAAGAAAGTATCCACAGGTCGGCGAGCACACGCTTACGCGCTCACTCACAGGCACGCATCCTTCGCAACCTTCCTTTTCCCTCTCCAAGCCTCCATAGAGTTTTTTCTATGCCTGCCGGTGTGTGGCTCGCTCATTAATTTTTCACGCTCGTCCCAGCCTCGTCCGAGTGGCTAGGCGAGCGCCGCGAGCGCCACCACGCTTTCAGCCAGGACTTGTTCGGACCTTGAGCGGGCAACGAGGCGAACTCGCGCGGACGGGAATCGCTCGCTCGCACGAGCAACCCCATAAATATTGTAGCGACGCGAGCCGCGGGAGGGTTTTCTGACTCGTTGCCGCCAATACTCGAGCGCATTCACCATTCCACCCGCCTCTCCAACAACCTCCAACGACCAGGCCCTTTTTCTCGCGTCTGAAAAATACTCCAATACCGCCGCCTCCAATCGCACACGCGTCTATACATATGCGCGCAACAACGAATTAAACGTTTGCGCACCTCTCGCTTTGACATCTTCTTTCCACTTCCCCCTCCCCAAGCACGCCTTACGGCCACGTGGTTTAACTCGCCTCGCTAATTCGTTAATAGGGAGCGGTAAGGTAGATCTCCTCGGTTTTCTAACTTTTCCAAGAGAGATTGGGGCCGTATTAATAAGGAACGTGTGTTCCTTCGTTGTCGAGCAAGGTTGAGTGTAATAACGATAAAGTCGTTTGCGCGCTCGTAAGCGAATTTTGAGCGTCGTTGCGCAGTAGGGAAAGAAAGGAAACGGCGTTAAAGGGAATTCTTCGGAATGCTTTCCATAAGTGTATAAGTGTTATATCGTATCGTAGGAGAAGGAAGATTGCACGTGATAGAAAAAAATGGAATCAGTTTGCGTGTATATTCGTAAATATGGAAACAAGAAGTACATAAATCTTTTGAATATTTTTGTAGTCTTAGTAAGCGTTGTAAAATCGTTGTTGGGAAAGAAAAGAAAAGAAAAGAAAAAAGATTTATGAATAATCTTCTTTTTTTTTAGCATCCGTCGCAAGCAAATATGTACCATTCGCATTTTTCTACGTGAAATATCTTGAAAGGAAAAACCTGACCATCCCGGGATCGAATCCATACGAATTTTAACGTCAAGTGCTTTCGTTTCCTTCTTTAGGTTCCTTTTTCACCACTTTATAGGCGATGGGAGAGAGCGTTAAAAGCAGTTCCTGTTACATAAAGCGATATTTTCTGTCCATTGTGGTTAGTCGAATATAAAAAAAAAAAAAAAGAAAAGAAAAGAAAAGAGAAACTCATTTAATAACACCAATATCAATAATACTACGATTATTATAAAGATCATCCTAAAATTCTCTTTAATTATATATTCACCAATCTATAATAAAAAATACGTAAGAAATAATCTCGATCCATTCACGATCCATAAGAAGAAGAAGAAACAAACGATTTAGCAGCGAGAAAAGAAGGGCTGTCGCTAACGAAGCGTGACTTTAAACTCAAACCACCACTTCAATCTCGTCCACTGTCCACCAAAGAATTACAAAATTTACCTTCGTACGTAAATTCGTTTCCGGAAGAAAGATCGACAGGAATACCTAGCGCGAACTCGATAGGAAACGCGAAGTAGTTGGAACAAGTTTAAACGTTTTCTCTCTCTCTCTCTCTCTCTCTCCTCGTGTGCAATCGATTGTTCCGCCATATCGCGCGAACCCACTTCAAGGGGTAAGAAGGCACGCGTGAACGCCGCAACTGCAACCGGTTAGAGTGTGTTTAGAGAGCGTTAGAGAGAAGGAGGAGGGAGGGAAGGAGAAGGAGCGTAGAATACATCTCTTCGAACGAATGCTCGTTGGCCACCCGTGGTTACAACCGTACAATATTTACGGAAACCGGCCACTGATTTTCGCTTAAATTAATTCGCCTCGTTGGGAATTCGAGATACGCGTGCCCGTTTCAGCACGCTGTTTGAAACCTAAGATCCGATGAATTCTTTATGATCCAATACCGAACAAACCTTATACAATTATAGTATAGATATATTTATCGTGCAATAATATTTATTATATGGATGATTTAATGGATGAAAATATATTCGATTTTTCCAAATTTAAAATCATGTAAAAATTATTATTTTTGTATCTTTTTTTTTTTAATAATGATGTTCGTTATTAGAAATAATTTTCGATAAAGAAATTTGGATTAGAATATTTATTATTTTAAGGTTAAAAATTTTTGAGGTTAAAAATTACTATTTTTGAATATCTTTTTTTAAATAATTTAATCGTCGTATGCGATGTTCGTTATTAGAAATAATTTTGAACGAAGAAATTTAAATCTTGAAAAGGAAAGTCGTTTCTCTCGTTAATCTCTCAATCGTCCATACGATCCTTTCTCTCGAGGAATCGTTACGGCTCGCAATTTTTTCTTTCTTTCTCTCTTTCTTTCTTTCTTTCTTTTTTTTTGGTGCAATCGGCAAGAAAGTAGGTAGCCATTATGGCAGATTAGTATTGTGATTGTGTAACTGACGTGATGTGACTCCATTATAAAGTGTACTCGCGCGTGTCGCATTATGTCAACGAAATACCATTCAATATAATCGTCGGCCTCCCTTTTTCCCCTCTCCTTCGTTCATAGCCAATGTGTCCCGACATTTGGCGCTCATTGACATTGAATTCGCGCTACGCGTCACCAGTAAAAAAGAAAGGAAACGCGGAGAAAAGCGAGGCGTGCGTCGATCGTGCGTCGACCTTCCTAAAAAAAGCCTCTTCAATTTTTTATTTTAGAAAAATAATTTTTAATATTTTAGAAAAGTCCCTTATTGTTACGTTCAATTGGATCGAAACAAATTTTCAAAATATTTCAATACTTTCTCCGCACATCACTCCACGAATTCTCATCAAACTAATCCACATCTCTCGATCCTTCCTTTCTCCATCAATTCTTCCCAAAATCTCCCCGTCTCTTCATCTCACACAATTACACCCTTCCCAAAAAAAATTTTCAAAATATTTTCTCCGCACGAATTCTCATCAAAGTAATCCACATCTCTCGATCCTTCCTTTCGCCACTCTCCATCAATTCTTCCCAAAACCTCCCCGTCCCTTCACAATTACATCCCTCCCAAAATATTCCCAAATTCTCGTCCCAAAAAAAATCAGAAAAACCGATATATCGATCCAATATTCCTCTCAACTACTCAACTGACCTCATCCTCCCCCATTTCTCGTCTTGCAATTACATCCTTCCCAAAATATTCTCGAACGAGGACCACCGCCGCCACCACCTCACCCACCGCACCCCTCTTCACCAAGTAGAGAAAGCGGAGAACGCGGAGGTTGGTGCAAGCGTTACCAGCGATTATGGCGGCCTCGCTAGAGCATCCCCAGCCAAGAGCTCGCCGTCATACAATTTATTGGTAAACTTTGCTAGCTTGTTAGAGGGTTACGTGCGCTGGGATAAGAAATATCTAGAGAGAGAGAGAGAGAGAGAGAGAGAGACTCGGTATTCCAGCTCCGGAAGGGCCTACCAGGCCCCCCCCTCCTCCCCCTCCTCCTACGCTCCTACGCTCGTGTTACCGACATTCTTTGTCGCTGTGCGCAACCAGCACCGCAGACAGTGTACCTGGAGCGGTAGCCTAGCAGCATCAGCAGAGCAACGGCAGAAGCGGCAGAGACCCCCTTGGCTGTGTAGGGGGTTAGAATACCAGAGTTGCCTCCATCGGGCCACTGGTCTGCACCACTGGCTTCGACGCTCTGCCAACCACCGCCAACCTCCTCCTCCTCTCCTCCTCCCTCCCCCGTTCCCTCTGTCCCATTCTCCTCCGTCCTCGAGCCACCCTCCCCCTCGACCTTCTGCTGCTCTTGGCGGACTCTCTGCCAAGAATATGAATATCACGCACGTTGCCCCTCGGGGAGGGGAGGGGAGGGGAGGGGAGGATACCGATTTCCACTAAGGCAGCTCGCGCCTTTTTATTAGCTTTCGTCTAATGGTGGATTCTTCTGGATCGAGGTGGAAATGGATGGAGCGAGGGGTTTATTTTTGTTGGGCTTTCTGGATCTGGTTGATTGGACTGGACTGCTCCTCGTGTTTGCAGTCCGGTCTGCTTTCGATCGCGGGCGGAGAGGAATAGAAACGAGGAGAGTGGTAGGTGGTGAGCTTGTTATTGGGCTTGTTCGAGGCTTGGACGAGTCAGAGCTTTAATCTAACGTTGAAAAAGTAAGTAACTGTTTAGAAATTTTGAATAAAGTTTTTTATTCAAAATTATTTGTTAAGATGTTATCGAATAATATTTACCATGTAGCTATACGATTGTTATTATGTTTGAACGATAAATTATTAAAGTATTAACATTGAAAAAGTTACAAATTTCGAGTAAAGTTACTTTAAGTAATCACTTGTTGAAATGCTATCGAATAATTACATTTATTCGTAGCTATATTTGATCTACTTTTCACGATTATTATTATGTTGTGAACGATAAATTATTAAAGTAACTTTATTCCCTATTAACCTAACATTGAAAAAGTAAATAGTTATAAATTTCGAATAAAGTTACTTTAAGTAATCACTTATGCTATAGCTATATTGTAATTGATCCGCTTTTCACGATTGTTATTATATTTTGATAAATTATTAAAGTATTAAATTATTAAAGTATTAACAAAAAGTTACAAATTTCGAGTAAAGTTATTTTAAGTAATCACTTATTGAAATGCTATCGAAATTACATTTATTCGTATATTTGATCTACTTTTCACGATTATTATTATGTTTTGAACGATAAATTATTAAAGTATTAACATTGAAAAAGTTACAAATTTCGAATAAAGTTACTTTAAGTAATCACTTATTGAAATGCTATCGAATAATTACATTTATTCGTATATTTGATCTACTTTTCACGATTGTTATTATGTTTTGATAAATTATTAAAGTATTAACATTGAAAAAGCTATAAATTTCGAGTAAAGTTACTTTAAGTAATCACTTATTGAAATGCTATCGAAATTACATTTATTCGTATATTTGATCTACTTTTCACGATTGTTATTATGTTTTGATAAATTATTAAAGTATTAACATTGAAAAAGTTACAAATTTCGAGTAAAGTTACTTTAAGTAATCACTTATGCTATAGCTATATTGTAATTGATCCGCTTTTCACGATTGTTATTATATTTTGAACCTCAATTTATTAAATTTTCCCCATCACTGGGAAGAGTTGAGTGGACGAGTGTATTATTTCGACAATATTTTTCGAATTATTGGAGACCGTCAATTTTCGAACTAGAAAGATCGAGACACTCTACTTTAACAAGACAAAGAACATTTTCATTTCCTAATTTATTTTAATCAATTTATTTTAATAAATAAATTGAATTTTCTCGTTGATCGATTTCGATCGAAAATTTTTTTTCTTCCCACGATTATTACAAATATACGACTAAACTGCAAATTGCTAGAATCGAAATCGCGAAACGTCTCGAGATATTTTGCAGCGTTACGTCGTTTAACAGGTTATCGTATTAGCAGCTGCAATGCGGCAGTATTTTGCGAGGGAAACGAAGCGCGGATACGCTATCTTTGTATACAACGGCGGCAAGAACGTAGCCGTGCAAAGAGAAAGAGAGAAATCCCGATGCATTTATACACACATATATATATATATATATATATCTACACTATGTACAGTATGTTTCACTATTGTTCGAACCTGTTCAAAAGTTGATAAGCACGATCTATAGAAAAGAATAAAATAAACGCTTGAAATTTGGAAAAAAAAATCTATTCTTCCTTCCTTCCTTCCTCTATTCTTCCCAAATACAAAATAAATAATCCAATTATTAATTGTATTTTTTTTTTAGATTTCACCTTTGTGAAAAATTATACACGATTATAAAACAGTTTCGATCAAATACAATTCTTCCATAAACTTTAACCCCGTATTTACACGGCATATTTACATATAAATAATACAAATTTAACAATGGAAATAAAAAACTGACGCTCAAATTAACAAACCCTCTCTGTCCAATCGAGCCCTCACCTCTGAAACACCTTGTACGTGCACGGTCAAAGGGATGAGAAGGTTGAAATTCCCTTGGAATTTCGCTGCCAACTCTCTCTCTCTCTCTCTCCTTCCGCGTGTTTTCCTTTCCTCGCACTCGCGTGCATAAGTACACGTATAACGAAGAGGGGTGGGAGACGGCGCAGGGGACAACAATCATAACAATCTAGTTAAACGTTATAAGTGATATCTCGCGCTAAGAGGCGTGCCAAGCGTTGCATAAAATCAAATTGTACGCCGAGCCGAGAAGTTATTGTCGTCTCTCACCCCCTCGGCTCGGCTTCTCTCGTCGCCGAAAATTCGGCGAAGGGGGGAGGGGAGGGTTGAATCCCTCCCCTCCCCTCCTTCCTTCCGCGACGCCTTCCATTCCGCCGCCTTTTTTACCTCTCGAATTCAAGTTTTTTTCGATGCCAAGCATCCCCATTTCCTTCCTTCAACATGGTTCAACCTTGTTTTTGCCCAGTGGACAAAAGTGTCACTCGGGGAGTGTATTGAAAAAGGGGTACAGCGAGGGTGGTCGGTCTTGATTTATCTGGCAATTATTGTTTTGATCAATTTGTTGCTGGGGAGAGGAAGAAGGAAAAGGAAGGATCTTGTTTGTCTTCTTCGTTTGTATGTTTTTTCTTTTTCGAGGTAAGAGAACGATTTCGATGGAATTTTAATTTTGATGATTTTTGATAATCGGAGGAACGAGAATCGCAGCAGGGAGTGGAAAATGGATACTTTGAATTATTTTATGTTGGAAGAAATTAGTTATTCTTAAATATACGAACTTTTCAAAATAATTTCCACAATTATGATCTTTTGTTATATCAATTCAATTGTAATTGTTTAATTTGGTAAAAATCGGTTTAACACTTTTTATTTATTTTTCCACTTTCTAGAATAATCCAATTATTCATATTGTATCCAAATGAAATTCAAAAATATATTTTCTTTTGATTTCTTTCGAACAAATTTTATTCTTCAAATTTTCGATCCAAAAAAATTCGTTACCTCGTTATTTTCCTAAAACAATCCAATTATTAATTGTATTTTTTTTTTTTAGATTTCAGAGCTCCCTCCGAACAAACTTTATTCTTCAAATTTTCGTTTTTCCACAAATTAAATTTTACAAATTTATTTATCTATTAAATAAATTGCATGTGATTAATTAAACGATTTTCCTCGATCGTGAAGATAAACGCAAAAAACGAGAAGAGAGATGGGTCCTTTTGGGGTTTTGGATCGAAGGATTGGAGCGGATTGTTTCGAGAGGAGTAATATTCGATTGTAAGAGCGGAGAAAGAGAGAGAGAGAGAGGGAGAGAAGGAGGGAGGGATATCAACCTTCTCGATAGTCCTCGAGGCCGCGAGTAATTTCGAGTGATTTCAATTTCAATTTAACCCCTCAAGCCGATTTCGCGAGTTCTCCATTACCTTATTTCGAGGATCGACAGTAGAGACGCAATTATCGTTGACGGAATAGAAAGTCTGATTATGAATTCGCTTATTCGCGGGGGCCGTTATGGAAACTCGACTCGACTCGGGCCTGGAACCCATCTATTCGCCAGCCCAATATTTCTATTCTTAATTCGGATGCAAGCCTGCGATTTTTCTTTCTATCATTCGTGGGATAAACGTCTATCATTGCCACACACGTCCAATCGGTTATATTTTAACAAGTAACTCAAGTATCTTTTGGAAGAATTAATTTAATTAAGGGTAAGAAATGATGTTAATTGGGAAAGAAAAATTTAAATTTCTCTTAATAATTTTAACAGCTTGATGACAAAAAAAAAAAATATATACATTCACGAAAGTGGACAAAATCTACGAATCGATATCATCGGAGTAATTTACGATTTTCTGCTCTGTTAACTCGTGTTAGAGAGTCTCGTCGTGTCGTGCTTTCATTTATCAAATTTCAAGGGAAGATCATCGATATTCATAAATACCAAAAAGAAGGAAAAAGAAAACGATAAGAAAAATACGTCCAATTTACCGTCCATATAAATATCATCCACTTTTCGATTTTATTATCAACGTCCCCTACACGTTAAATTACACGTTAAATTACCAAAATTCCCACACCATAAGAGTGAACAGAAAAAAAAAAAAAAAAAAAAAAAAAATAAAAAATAAAAATTTTCCAAAACAGGGAAATTCGACGGAAAGGAGAAGAGGGGGGGGGGGGGAAAGAAAGGGAGGTTGGAAAGGTGAAACGTCTTCGTTAAAAATGGATGCCCGTGGGGCAGAGTTGAAACGTGGCGGAATCAAAGGATCGATTAGAATCGGGCCTCGCCGCAGGATTTCTTGCGTAATTCGAAGGGAACCTCGTGCCTCCTCTTCTTAGCTCACCCTCGTGAAAAATGGAAAAGGAAAGGAAAGGAAAGGAGAAGGAATAAGAAGAGGGACGAGGGCGCGTGTGAGGGACGAAGGGGGGGAGAAGTCGAGAAAGTGAAAAGAGTCACCCTCTTTGTTGCGCGACTTCTCGCATCCCCCGATCCAAGAGGAACCTTCCTGAAGGAAATTCAATATTTTGACTATCGAGTTTCCACGAACGGAGATAAATTTCTCTCTCTTTCTCTTCTTTTCTCTTTTCTGCAGTTCTATTTTCAAAATCGATGGGGTAGTTTTTAAATCGTCCACAATCGATCCTCGACGGAACACGCCTCTTTCAAATGCCTCTCTTTATTCAGTTTTTGACTTAGCAGGGATCCCTTTGTGGACGATCTCACGCGCGAATCCGGACCTCACCTGTTGTCACCTTTCCGACATTTTTCTCCTAATACTTTAGATTAAATTCTAATTGTCGTTGTCGACTAAAATGTACGATTATCCCTCTTTTTAATCCCTTTTGTGGAACACTCACGAAACTCAAGAATATTAAGTTTTACCCTAAGATACATTATTCGAAATATTTCATCTTTTATATAAAATTTTTCCATAAAATCTTATGGAAATCTTATGAAAGATGAAGTCTAATCGAATCATTTATTTTGAAAGGATATTAAAGAAAGGATGCCTTTACTCTTTTCCACAAAATCTATAAGAATTTTATAAAAAACGAAAGATGAAGTCTATCATCTATTTTGAAAGAATATTAAAAAAAGAATGCTTTTACTCTTTTCCATAAAATTCCTAACAAACCTTATGAAAATCAAAGAAGAAATCTATCATCTATTTTGAAAAAAGGATGCCTTTACTCTTTTCCACAAAATCTATAAGAACTTTATAAAAAACGAAAGATGAAGTCTATCATCTATTTTGAAAGAATATTAAAAAAAGAATGCTTTTACTCTTTTCCATAAAATTTTTAACAAACCTTATGAAAACCAAAGATGAAGTCTATCATCCATTTTGAAAAAAATATTAAAAAAAGGATGCCTTTAATCTTCTCCATAAAATCCCTAACAAACCTTATGAAAATGAAAAATGAAGTCTATTTTGAAAGAATATTAAAAAAAGCATGTCTTTACTCTTTTTCATAAAATCCATAAGAACTTTATAAAAAACGAAAGATGAAGTCTATCATCCATTTTGAAAAAATATTAAAAAAGGAATGCCTTTATTCTTTTCCATAAAATCCTTAACAAATCTTATAAAAATGAAAGAAGAAGTCTATCATTTATTTTGAAAAAATAATAAAAAAAGCATGCCTTTACTCTTTTTCATAAAATCCATAAGAACTTTATAAAAAACGAAAGATGAAGTCTATCATCCATTTTGAAAAAAATATTAAAAAAAGGATGCCTTTAGTCTTCTCCATAAAATCCCTAACAGACCTTATGAAAACCAAAGATGAAGTCTATAATCCATTTTAAAAAAAATATTAAAAAAAGGATGCCTTTACTCTTTTCCATAAAATCCCTAACAAACCTTATAAAAACGAACAAGTTAGATAAGATAAGAAAGATGAAGTCTATCATCTATTTTGAAAAAAATATTAAAAAAAAGAATGCCTTTGCTCCTTTCCATAAAATCCATAAGAACTTTAGAAAGATAGAAATCTATAGGAATCATCTATTTCAAAAGAATATCACCAAATACTTATTTCATTTGGTACAAAGATTCATAAATTTTTATCTAAATAAATATAAACACTAAATCCTGCCCATGAAAAAAAGAAAAAAAAGAAAAAAACGAGAAAGGTTCTCGGTTCTCACGAGCGATTCGCGTGAATGGGGAACAGGATCGATGCCAGTTATTTAAGAATCGGTGGTAATCGATCTTGGGCCCGGGTTAATAAAGATGCGAGAAGGGCAAGAAGGTCCCACGGGGGGCGAGGTGCAAACACGAAGAAAAGGATCGACCACTGGGACGAACACCGGGATGGGCGTGGCGGGAAAACATGCAATCACAATGTTGGTCCAACTACACGACAATTATCGGCCGGTGCCCCTTTATAATTAAGAGGAACCCCTTTCTTCCCGGCCGGCCACCTATCCGCCATCTTTCACGACACCCCACGGCGGCCGATCCTCTCGATTAATCCATCCTCCGTCCATCCTTTCCCTTCTTCGTCTTCCACCCGAAATCTGGTTACTGTAACTAACTCGCCTCCTGTTCTTGGCCCGGCCTCGATCGCGTGCTGTGACATTGTGTCCTGTCTCGTTCGAGCATTGTTACAGTTTTCTTTCTTTCTTTTCCATTCGTCGCGAGAAGGATTCGGTGGGATTCGAGGCAGACGTATATTCGAGGAGAAAAGTTTGGTCAAATTTTTTAAACAAGTTTTCAAAGCGCTTCGATGTTTTGGAAAATGCGAAAAATAATTGTGAAAGGAGAAGGATCGCCCGCTTGCCAATTTAAAATTCTATTCTCCTTCCAATTTCGTCACAATATTATGAATATAATAATAAGAAAATTGAACTTCGATTAGAGAAAAAGAGACGTACATCTATCAGCTTAGTTATGCTTGTATCTTTCAAAATTTTCTTCTCAAACGTTCGAAATATCGAAATACAAGTGTAACAAATTCACATGATCGTATTGTAAACATTCTGACGAATAATTTCAACGATGGAGAAGGTAGAAATATAATAAAATAGTAATTTCGAAGTGAATTTTCGAAATTCGACGTGAAAAAGCGTTTGGAATAAGACGTTGAAAAGCGTGGAGGGGGGGGGGGTGAGATCTGCGTTACTTCCGGAGGGCGGCCAGGCTCGCCCATTGGACATGGCCCATTGAAAGTTGACCAAACGCCACAATGTAATTCGAGCCAGGGTCATCGTGCTAACGTGCTAACGCGCGCTAATGCGCCCTTAACGAACCCCTTAATCCAATTTCGTTCAAAGTAACGAAATTATGTGGCAGCGAACCGGAAGCTGCGCCGGCCGCTCTCCTCCCCTCCCGCCACGACTGTCTCCCGTTCAACGTTTCTCCACCACCGTTCCCCCCTTTCCTTGCTTCTCTCAATCTCAAATCTTTTTCGAATTGTCGCGCCTATTTTTAGTTTTGAAGGGTAATCTGTTTGATACGAAATTTGGAAGAGCAAGTGAAACGGTGGATCTTTGATCTTAAATTTTAATTACTTGGGATATTTATTTTTATTCTAGAAATTGGCTGAAAAATAATTTGAAAAATTATTAAAAAATATTCTGAAAAATAATTTGAATCATACGCGTGTGTATTCTCTTCTTATTTATTATTCTCCAGAGATATTTGGACTCGTGAACATTTATGTATATATATATATATATATAGAAAGGAAATTTAATATTCCAAATTCAAAAATCGAATCAAATTTTTCTCGAATCGACGTTTTCCAAGATATGAAAAAGAGATCGTATCGAGCAGCAAGTAATTCAAGTTTGTTATTTTACGTTGTGTCGAGTTATAAGAAGAAGAAAAAAAAAAAGAAAAGAAAAGAAAAAGGAAAAAAGAAAATTGTCAAAGAAATTGTTACTTGGTCCCGTGATATTCGAATGGGGAATCGAGATTATCGGGTAGGATCTTTCGAGATAAAGCGTTACAAGAGTGACTAGCGTCTATTTAACAGTCATGGGGTTGGTCCATATGTTGGCCCCTAGGACGCCAACCAAGGAGGATTGTCATCATCAGGGAGATACGTTATCTCCGTGCCACGCGTTTCTATCTATCTATCTCTGTCTATCTCTCTCTCTCTCTCTCTCTCTCTCTCGTTCGTTCGTTCGTTCGTTCGTAGTCCCAGTCCCTCTTCTGGTTCATGGTCTGTTCGTGTGATAATAGAGATGTCATTCTGTCTGTGCTTTGACAACCCCATAACACGGGCGTTAGCTCGTCTGAAATCGTGTAGTGGCAACGTGTTCCCCGGGGATCTTGGAAAATTGTCGTTGCAAGCCGCGGTTCCGCGCTTACGACGCCCTTTAGCCGCGGATGAGTTTCCGTTTGTGGAAACGGAAGTGTGGAAACGAGCCGTGCTTTCTCGATGATTCGTTATTGTTTCTTTAATCTTTTCGTCAGGAACATCGAATAATGGTAGTTATGAGGATTTTGTTGATTTTTAGAAATTGTGATTTTTAGTTTCGAAGGGTAATCTGTTTGATACGAAATTTGGAAGAGCAAGTGAAACGGTGGATCTTTGATCTTAAATTTTAATTACTTGGGATATTTATTTTTATTCTAGAAATTGGCTGAAAAATAATTTGAAAAATTATTAAAAAATGTTCTGAAAAATAATTTTAAAAATACAAAGTATGAGGATTTTTCTATTTTTGGAAATTTTGATTTTTAGTTTCAAAAGGTAATCTGTTTAATACGAAATTTGAAAGAGCAAATGAAACGGTGGATCTTTGATCTTAAATTTTAATTACTTGGGATATTTATTTTTATTCTAGAAATTGGCTGAAAAATAATTTGAAAAATTATTAAAAAATGTTCTGAAAAATAATTTTAAAAATACAAAGTATGAGGATTTTTTTATTTTTGGAAATTTTGATTTTTAGTTTCGAAAGGTAATTTGTTTAATACCAAATTTGGAAGAGCAAGTGAAACGGTGGATTTTTGATCTTAAATTTTAATTACTTGGGATATTTATTTTTATTCTAGAAATTGGCTGAAAAATAATTTGAAAAATTATTAAAAAATGTTCTGAAAAATAATTTTAAAAATACAAAGTATGAGGATTTTTCTATTTTTGGAAATTTTGATTTTTAGTTTCGAAAGGTAATTTGTTTAATACGAAATTTGGAAGAGCAAGTGAAACGGTGGATCTTTGATCTTAAATTTTAATTACTTGGGATATTTATTTTTATTCTAGAAATTGGCTGAAAAATAATTTGAAAAATTATTAAAAAATGTTCTGAAAAGTAATTTGAAAAATACAAAGTATGAGGATTTTTTTATTTTTAGAAGTTGTGATTTTTAGTTTCGAAAGGTAATCTGTTCGATACGAAATTTGAAAGAATAAATGAAACGGTGGATCTTTGATCTTAAATTTTAACTCGGGATATTTATTTCTATTCTAAAAATTGGCTGAAGGTTCTGAAAAATAGTTTAAAAAATACAAAGTATGAGGATTTTTTTATTTTTAGAAGTTGTGATTTTTAGTTTCGAAAGGTAATCTGTTCGATACGAAATTTGAAAGAATAAATGAAACGGTGGATCTTTGATCTTAAATTTTAACTCGGGATATTTATTTCTATTCTAGAAATTGGCTGAAGGTTCTGAAAAATAGTTTGAAAAATAGAAAGTTTGGAAGAGGAAAAGAGCTTAAATAATTTTGGATATTTAATACTTTTTGAGATTTTAAAAAGTTTCGATAGCATACCTTGTATTGAAAATCTTCGTATATGATTAAAATTTTATATTTGGGATCCATCCCCATGTCATAAATTTCCGAAAATTTCTTCATTAGAAAATGTATAATTTNTACTTATATCTCAAAATTTACATAAATATATCTAAATTTTTAGGAAAAATATTTTACACGATGGATTGGAAAAATTGTAATAATTTCAAACATACTTATATCTCAAAATTTATATAAATATATAATCTTTTATTTTTTAAGAAAAATATTTTACACGATTGGAAAAATTGTAATAATTTCAAACGAAACATATATCTCAAAATTTATATAAATATATATTTAAATTTTCAGGAAGAATATTGGAAAAATTGTAATAATTTCAAACGATACCTATATCTCAAAATTTATATAAATAATTCAGGAGGAATATTGGAAAAATTGTAATAATTTGAAAATGGATGGATGGCAGGGTAGTTATAACAGGGGATCATTTGTGCGAGTTAACGCGATGATCGGAATGACCGGCACGCGCGGCCAACTATTTAAGATGGAGAGGATAAGGGGGTCACGTGGCGGGTCAGGATCCATGGGATATTTATCGAGAGCTTTTCTCTCTCTCTCTCTTCCGCCTTCCATCGCCTCGACGTATTGCTTTTTAAAGGACTCTAAAAACCGGCCTTATCGGATCCTCGACACTCGACGATGAATCGTCGCACGATGGCGACTCGTGTTACTCCCCCCCGCGCATCCACTTTTCCTCTTTGTTGCTCCGTCAACATCGTCGAGTGCTCTCATTCCGCCGTTCGCCTGTATAATTCTCCACTGCCAATTTTCGTTCCTTCTTCCTTTTCGTCCCCGTTTCGATCTTCTCGAGTCGATTTATACTCGTGTTCGTCCATCGTGAAGATCGGATGAAAATATTTTCCTTTCCTTTGCCTATTCGTCATTTCCTTCGCTTTTATCGTGATGGAATTTCGAACAAATTAACCCTTTAAAAAACCATCATTAATATTCGTAACATTGATCTTCGAATCATCCCTTCGAATCAAAAATCAATCCATCGATTTAAACTGGATCCGAGTTTAAGATAAAATGATCTTACTATGAACATCGAAATACAGAATATAAAAATTACAACGCTATGAAACGCGATTGGATAACAGTTCGAAAGATATTTTCTATATTCCTTCTCCAACATTCGATACGCAACGATTTCGTCTTATTACCAATATTTCGCGCAAGAAAAAAAAAAAAAAAAAGAAAAATTCATGCACGAAATACACGAAATATATTCATCCATAAACTCGACGCGCACGCACACATTGTACACGGTCCATTGATAGAGGCGCGCGCGCGCGCGCGCACAGAAGGGGAAGGACGATATTACAAAATTATCGGTATACGTGAATGTTATCGGTGCCTGGGCCCGCAGAGCGGGGGCACGTAGATACACGAAGCGATATGCTCGGTCGGTATAATAGAGGCGATCGGGACCCCACCACGTGAAATGCAAGTTCCCCATAGAATAGATTTCCCTCGTGCAGGTCTCCGGTGTCCGAGATAATGCGATAACCAGGTTTACTACGCGGCTACCGGCGGCGTGGCCGCGATCGATACCAGGCGCTGCCGAAATAAATCGTCCACGCCGGCGAAAAAACGCCGCTGCCGAGATCAATTTTCGTTTCGAAAACTCTTCGAATTCGTCTCGAGGGGAGGACACGTTCGTTTCAGATTAGACGAGAGAGTTTCGTTCCATCGAATAAGAGTCTCGTTCGAGAGTAGTAGACGCGTTAAAAGAAAAATTATTGCTTAATCAATGATTGATAATAAATTTGTTAACACGAGATGTCTCGTTTTTCGACTCGATCGATCACTCGAGCAAATGAAAAAAGAAAATGTAAAGTCTGTTCTTCCAATGGAAGAAGGAATCAGATATAATTGGAAATTTTGCCGAATACACAAAGGAGAATCTGTTTCATACTTCTAAACAATAGTTACAATGTAAAAAAACCTATATATAATAAATAAATTAAGTATAAGAAATATATACTGATATTTAAGAATATTTTATAAGTATGAGTTAAAAAGTGTATATATGTATATACTTTTTTCTAGAGTGTTCAAAAATTATACTGAAACTGCATTGAATAGCGCGTTAATAGGATGATAAATTGATCAGCGTATCGATAATCCACGTTCGTTTAAATTTCTATCTCATTCACTCACTTCTCAAGAACACCGACTTCTCCCCCCTCATAAAGCGTGAACGCGATACCAAACACTTAATTACGCACTTTTCTTTCATCGAGAACGAAGTGGCGAAAAAGAATCCCCACTCGAAATCTTTTCTTCATCCCTCCCTTTAAAAAAAAAAGAAACGAAAGAGAAAAGAGAACGAAGAAGAAGAAGAAGAAGAAGAAGCAAAAAAGAGAAATTTCTTTCAGAGATGCTTCCGAAAGATCGAGATCGAGGGCTCGGTTTATTATTATTATTATTATTGTCGGGAATAGTTTTTTTTTTTTCTCGAAAGGAAACGGTACCCACGATCGGGTGGCCGTGTCGATAATATCGGCAAGTGGAGCGGAAGATATGGCGGGAGAAAAGCGTGGAACAAAAAAAAAAAAAAGAAAGAAAGAAAGAAAGAAAGAAAGAAAAAATCACGTGCGCCGAGTGGCGTCGTGGCAGGGCGTCCCCGTGCAAGTTTTCGTGATGCCCCCCACGGGGGGGTTGTGGGGCCACGACGGGGGCGCCGTTCCTGGACCCTGTAATTTGAAATCTTCGCAGGGAGGAAGGCCGAGGATGGGGAGGGGGAGAAATAACCCTGGCACCCCTCACGGCCGCAGCGCCTCCCCACCTTATTCTTCGGCGACAATGCAGCAAACTCACGAGAAATTCACCCTGCAATCAGCCGCCAAGAAGTCAAACGTTCTCAGGGAACGTGCGCGCTGCTTTTACCGCTACCGACCATGGAACCGGCAATCGCGTCTTTGTTAAACGGGGAAACGATTTGCGCCGATTGTTAGTTTCGTTCCATTCGCTCGAGGGAGGGGGAGGGGGAGAGGAGGAACCGCTCGAGGCGGCTCGTTTAATTTTGTATATAGCGTTGTATTAGGTGTTGTTATTTCGATCGTATGGAAGGACGAGATGTAAAATTAATAAGTTTACTTGATTGATTTTCGTTTCGTCGATGAAAACATGAATTTTTTTTTTTTTTTTTTTTTTTTTAGTGGAAAATGGAAAGGTTTTGGGAATTTAATAGAGTTTTGAATGAACGAGTTCATTCTCGTCGATTTCCATTTCTATCGTGTTGCACGATTCATAATAGGATTTAAAATAATAATTTTAATTTTACCTTAAATCAAAAGAAAAAAAAAAAAAAGAGAAAAGAATGACATCGAGTAAGAGAATAGCAAATAAGTGAGTGGAAGAAATTTCTGTTATCCACGAGGGAACAAACTTGGAAACAGATTATAAAATTGATATACTTATCTAAGATAAAGCCATCTTCGTCGACTTGTACAATATTAATATACTTTTAATTTACTTTCAATTAAACTCATTATATACTATTATTATATTCGTAGAAAATTAATCTGAAATCAAAAAGAAAAAGAAGAAGAAGAAGAAGAAGAAGAAGAGGAAGAGGAAGAGGAAGAAAAAGATGAAACTAGAAACCAGACAACAGAGCGGAAGAAATTTCTGTTATCCTTGCAGGGCAACAGAAAGTGAGCAACGAGAGAGCAGTACTCGAAAACAGACTATCCTCCCCCATTCGTGGATGCGCTACACACGTGAAAATATTCGCGAAGCGAGCCATAAGGACGGGATCCGAAGATGTTGTCGGCGAGATGAAAGGGTCATCCCTCTGTACGAGATCGTCGTCAAAGGGACGACGCGTGTCTGGTCCCCCGCTGTGATTTTCACTCGACTGCTCGTCACCGTCGTCTCGCCTTGGTCCCCGATCCGATGTGTCGCGTGTTATTGCCGCTCCTCGTCCGGTTAATAATACGTCTCCTCGTCTTTTTACACCACTACCGGACCTGCCTTCCACCACCGTGGCCCACCGTCTACACAACAAAGAGAATTCCTTCTCTCTTTTAAACACCCCCGTTTAACGATCCAGAGCAGGACCGACGCGCCTACGTCTCCTCTATCCCGTGTTTTTTTACGCGTTACCATTTTGCAACGCGTCCCGTTGCAACGCCGTCTTTTTCTCGAATTTGCCAAGATGGATACGATGCGATGGTTGCAACTGGGAATAAAATATTCCCGAGCTCCTCTCCTATTTTTCTCCTCGTTGATTCGCGACTGGTAGATGGTCACGGTTTGGGAATGAATTATTTTCGATGGTGTAAAAGGATTTTTATAACCTAAAAATAAGATTTTCAGTGTTATTTTTTAGAAATACCTCTTGATGGTATTTTTTCCCGTGCGTAGAAAGTAACTTTTATTCTCGATACATAGAATGTCTGTTTGTGAGAAATGAGAGTTTTGTATTCAAATGTTCACTTTCGAAATCTAAATCATTCTAAATTACTCGTGTAATACAGCATTTAATAATCGTATTTTATTTCATAGAAACGAGGATAACAACAGTTTTAAAAAAACTCGTGGCATTCATCGATCCATCTTTCGTTTCGCATCGAAAAATAAACCGCTAATCCGCACAAGTAAATTTCACCGGAGAACAGAACGTATAACTGGACGGGTTTACACCGGTAGCGTTAATCCTATTCACGTTGTTCTTTCTAGCAGATGGCGCGCGAATAAGCGGCGTTCGCAACACGCAGAAATTACTCTACGCGATCGACTGAGTGCGAAACGACGAGAAAAATAAAAGTAAAGGGAACGGTGGACACAAAAAGTACATTTACATAATACCATTGTATTTATTATTATTAATATCCGAGTATATCGTAATATGAAAATAAAATATCTCTAAAATATCCTTTTCATTGGAAAATATATATCATCAAAGTGTATATTTAGACGTACACATTTATCTGATAATATAAAAATTTAGAAAAACTTAAGAGCAATAAAAATTAATAATTGAATAATAAATTACCTATTACGCGACTTCACGCGACTCCAAAACTCCGATACTATATAAAAACGCAATCCAGAACACGATTAAAAAGAGAGAAAAAAAAGAAAAGTCTTCATTGGAAAACAAGCTGTGTACGTGCGAATACTTTTTGTACCCGCTGTAGCATACAGCTCAAGAGAGAAAGACGAAAGAAACGAGAGAGAGAGAAATAGCGAAAGGAACGAGCAGAATTGGAAACTCTTTCTCTCTCTCTCTGTTTCCACCTTTTTTATCCTTTAAAAGCGCGGAGGAGGACAGAGTATGGCGGGCAGCATGTGCGTGAGGCGTTTTTAACGCGTGTTACCCGGCGGAACCGCAATCCGCTTTTGCGGCGGCGGTTTGGCCTGGCCCACTGGTTGCCAGTTCCGGTAACGCGCTTTGGCGCAAACTGGCGGCCACGGCTGATTTCGAAATTGCAAAACATTTTCACACTCTTATGGTTTTCGACGCCACCACCACCGCCGTTGCCGCTGTTGCTCCTGCACTCGTTCGCTCGCCTCTCTCTCTCTCTTCCTCCGTTTTTCGCTCTGCCTCTCTGCTTCCTGGTTACCGCCTCATCCTACCGTTGTTATCCTCTCTGCACGTTTTTTCCTTTTTTTATTTTCCTCTCTTTTTTTTTCCTTTTTTCTTTTTTTTTTTTACTCGTTTTCTCCCTCGTTTTTTTCCATTGCACTCGTTTCGTTTGTATCCTCGTAATTCCCGCGGTTTTGACGCTCCACGTCAAAGCCGGCGCGGAGAGACAAAGCGGAATATCCTGGATTCGGCGAACGACGTTTTGATGGGATGGAAAGGAGAGGCAATCGAGAGCGACGAGCGTAATTGTTCGGTGTCTTCGATTTCGTTTATTTATTTTCGCCGGAAGTTTGGAACGGTGTGGCGGATTTCTTGAAAATTATGTTCAACGAAAGAGAAATTTATCGTAATTTTTTTTATCCTCCAAGCGTTATCCACTTTTTAATCGCGTTATCTTTCAATTCGCTCGGAGAATTTACAGAGTAAAGGAATTTTTCTTCATTCGTCCAACATTATTCACACGCTTTCGTACGATGCCTTCGTTAAATTTCTCTCTGGAGAAAAGATTCGTCAATTGTCTAACAAAAAACCGAATTAAAGCGAATTATATCATTGATAATCGAAATCAGAGTAAAAGAAACAAAAAAAAAAAAAAAGAAAAGTGGCGCGAGTCATATGTCCCGAGCTATTTCTTCTGTCGAATTACGCAGAGAAACCGATCGAGGACACCCGCCGGGTTCACATTCCGGAATAATTTAATGACACGACCCTCTACGTTTCTACGCGCCTCTTGTTCCCGCGATCCGAATTTGCTTAAACGGGAGTCACAATTAAACGGGAGATCATACTCCCGTCCTAACGAAATTTAACTCGCGTTTCATTTTTATTTTATCGAAATTTCTTAATTTCTAAATCTAATATACCATAACTGTTAATTAACCGTACAAGCTCGATCGAGTAATCGAATATAACTCGATCAATTTTTTCACATGTAAATCGTCGATTTTTCGAGAAAAAAATTTTAAAAAATAAACGAAAAAAAATTTCTCTAAAAATTTAGAGAAAGATAATCGAATTAATTTACTCGACCAAAGTTATACAATTCAACGAATATTTCAAGCTCAATTATATACTCATTCACCGATTTCAATTCAAACCAAGCAGCGGAACGACTCTTTCGCCCATCTTTCGAAACGGCGACCAACAATTTTCCACGATGCGCGGAATGGAAAAAGAGTCGGCCGGCGACTCCTCGAGGACTCGAGGGCTGATCGAGGTGATCGGCGACCCGATTTCTTCTCGCGGCACGTGCAAAATTTACCCTCCAGGACATCGGGAAAGAACGGGCGGAGAAGCGATTCGAATCACTGACTCCGAAAAACGATCCTTCTCGTTGAGCAGTGTGCGTGTCGGCAAACAGAATCGCTCGGTGGAACGGTTTTGGTTTTGCGTCCAGCCTCCGGCCCTTTCGTCTTTTCATCCCTCTCTCTCTCTCTCTCTCTCTCTTCCTCTCTCTCCCTTATTTTCTCTCGTTCTTTCGAATCGATCGGTTGCGCGCACGTCAATGGCAACAACTCTTTCTCGCGGACAACGATTTTTTCGAAATCTCTGCGTATCTCTCTCTCTCTCTCTCTCTCTCTTTCTCTCTCTCTCTCTGTGTATGTGCGCGCGCGTTTCGCTTTCCGTTCCAGCAAACCTCGATAAACGGCTCGTGTCAAAATGTTACTTGGCTCGCGGGGATGGAGGGGGAGGGAGGGAGGGAGGGAGGGAAGTGGTGGCCTTTTGCGGCCATTTTGCCGAGCACCGGTATGGAAAAGTGAGGAAAGCTCGGCGGGATAATTGACGAATGAGAATTTTGAAATTTTGGCTTGGTTTTTTTTCCTCTCTCTCTCTCTTTTTCTCTCTCCTTTCTTTTTTTTTTTTTTTTCCTTCCTTTTCGAACGAACGAACGAGATCGCGCACAACAGAGGTATTCGCTTTTCGTTCGATTCGAGTTTTGTTTTTTTTTTCGAGAAGAGGGAGGGAAGGAGGTTCTCGATCGGTCTTTGATTGATCGGTTAATTGTTAATCGGCGGAATAATTTTATTCTTGGCCAAGGAGATATTTTCCTCGATGAATCTACGTTTAATCAGAGGGATGTATATTTTTACGAATATCTCGTGGAAATAAATTGAATTTTCGTATTCCCTCTAACGTTTCCATTATTCGTGCTTTCGATCCGTTAATAAATAATCAAAAAAGAATAAAATCAATTATCATCGTAAATATATTTATTATAAATTATTTATTATAAATTATTTATAAATTAAATAAATTAACGAATAAATTTTGTTATTTAACCATTTCAGATAAAGTCAAGACTGATTAATGCTCATACTTGCTCAAAATCGCCATTCCATTCCAACGATAATAATAATTACTTAATTACTTCTTATTTCCCCTCATTCATTCAAATTTCAAACAACAGTATTAAATTAAATTTCAAACAGAGTATTAAATCCAAAAAAAAAATAATAATAATAATAAAAACAATTCGAGAAAAGACGAAGACGAAGAGAGAGAGAGAAAAAGAGAGAGAGAAAAGCGAGACGCAAAAGAGGAGATGGATCGGGCGGAAAGAGAGGGAAAGAGGGAAAGCGAATTCGTGGCATTTGGTCCGGATTGGACGTCGGTTAACGCAGCGGGGTTGCCGCGGACGCCTCGTCGGACACATTGAGGCCGACCGTTCGACTTGATAATCGCTTGCCATTCATACACTTTTCATTGGATTGCGATTGAGCATTAAGAAACCTGAAGAGAGGAGAGGGAGAGAGAGAGAGAGAGAGAGAGAGAGAGAGAGAGAGAGAGAGAGAGAGAGATGGAGACCGGTACGGGAGACCGCGTATTAGCATTAGGAGGCATCATCTCGAGTGTAAACACTGCATGGGCACCGCGGATTTAGTCACAGTCTAGCGCCGCGGGACGTCGCTCCGACATTATCGTCCCTCCTCCCTTTCGATCAACCTATCCCCTCTCCTCTAGGTACTTTGGCGAGACACGCTCGTCGAGTTTTCGTTCTTTGCGGCCACGTATTTACCTATCCAACTTTTATAACGTTGTAGTATTTTTCGATCGATTTCCTCTCGATAATTCAATAATAAGTTTTTAAGTATAAAAATTTTGATTCTCGTTTCGTGTAATGTAAAGCTTGGTGGAAAGAGGCCTCGCAGGACAGTGACCGTATCGAAAACGACGATCTGTGTATTTAAAGCTCGATGGTTTAATAGGCATAGAATTATCGGAATTCTAATCGTGTATCGAGGTAATATAAAAATTAGGATAATAATTTACGATTTGTGACGATAGTTTAATTTGTAAATGTATAATTTTGTATTTAAGAGTTAAGGTAATAAAATATAATATTTCTTGGATGATTATCTTAACGTAACTTCGTAAATCGAAAATAATAATTTCTACGATTTTTTGAATGTTCAAATTGTAGCTCTTCTATTACTATTCAGCGTGTGATGTCAGGATTGTCACATGTGCAAGTTCCACGAAATTTCTTTCCAATATTAATATTGTAATCTACGTAAAAGACACTGTTATTATTAATTATTGTTATTATTAAATTCTCGAATCAGAATTATGAGATTGAACGTGTATTTGACGTTGTAAATGTAAATCTTTTTACTTATGCAATGGATGTGATTAAGTATTGAATTGGTGATTATTATTACTATTTTAATCCTCGTATCAAAACATGAAAACGTTCACAATAATTGAGCTTTTTCAATCTCTATATCTCATTAAATAGTAACGAAATCCTTTCCAAATCCTATCACATTGACTGAATTAAAACAATTAAATATATACATACAGATATAAAATAAAAAATTTGATTGTGATCAAATGAAGTGATCTATTAATTTTACTTAAACAACTCGACAACAATCAAGTTTATCATTATCTGATTTCATACATACCAAACAATCCAAAAAAAAAACATCTTATTCTCCCCTAACTTTCTTTCACCCTTTCACAAAAAACAATAACTTGACTAACGAATCATCATCGAATCAGATTAATCTAATTAATAACTAATCGATGAATACGAACAAGATGGAACAAGATCAGATCGCACCACTCTCGTTACTCACGTTATCGCAAAGCACAGGCAAGTGTATAATTTCGATTCCCGATGGAAGACGAAGAAGATGATTCAGTCATCGGTCCCATCCCGTCCCTTCCCTTCCCCCCGGTTAACCCGGTTGAAAAGAAAGCGGTTTGTCGCCGTGGCCTTAACCACGATTCAACCGGGGTTCACGCCGATGATCCCTTTTATCCAATCCGTGAGGAGCCGCGAGGCGTTAAATCCCCCGAGGAAATCTCCGTAACTGAACTCGCGTTCCCGCTAAGTCGGTCAGCTCGGTCCACCCGACCGAGAGGATCACAATACCCGGGGCAGGGGGAATCGGGGGGGTATCCAGCCTTATTCTGTCTTTCCACCTTGTCCCTGCCTCCTCCCTGGAAATTAGTTGCGCGATAAATTCGCGTTAATGTCGAGCGATCGGCCCTAACCGTCTCTCCTCGGGAAACAGACGCGGTCGTTTGTAAACGAATGTTTTTTGAAACGGTATTTTTTTTTTTTTTTTTTTAAATCGAAGTAAGTTGAATCGTGAATCTTTTGTCGCGTTGAAGGGATTGAAGATTTCGGGGGACGAGGTTTTTTTTTTTCCCCTCTTTTGATAGAAATGTTGGCGATTTTTTTTCTTGGAAATGGAAATCGAAAAAGAAGAAGATTTTTCTGTTTGAGAAAAGTGTTTGAGAATGTTCGAATCGTGTCTCTTGTTATATAAGTTTGAAGAATGGAATTTTGTTTGGAGTTGATGGGAGTTTTTTTTATCGAATGAAGTAGTTTTTCTAAGAAAATTTTTCGTGTGATTTTCTTCGAAGGTGTTTGAGAATGTTTGAATCGTGTTTCTTGTTATGTGAGATTGAAGAATGGAATTTTGTTTGGAGTTGATGGGAGTTTTTTTATCGAATGAAGTAGTTTTTCTAAGAAAATTTTTCGTGTGATTCTGTTCGAAGGTGTTTGAAAATGTTTGAATCGTGTTTCTTGATATATAAGTTAATAGTTTGAAGAATGGAATTTTGTTTGAAGTTGATGGGAGTTTTTTTTATCGAAGTAGTTTTTCTAAGAAAATTTTTTGTGTGATTCTGTTCGAAGGTGTTTGAGAATGTTTGAATCGTGTCGATATAAGTTTAAAGGATGAAGTCTTTTTTCGAGTACTTTTTGATTGGAGTTGAAGAGAATTTTTGTTGGAAAGTGTTTGAGAATGTTTGAGAATCGTGTTATAGAAATTTATTTTGGAATTGAATCGAACGAAATAATTTTTTGAGGAGAATTTTTTATGTAATTGTGTTAAATCGTATCTTTTGGGTTTAAATTCGGAAATGAAGTGTTTTTGATTGCGATTTTTCAATGCAAATGTCGCTTCGGTTAAAATTCTTTAAATCGTGTCTTTTGTCATTTGATTCAAGCTTTTTTTCTTTCGGACGTTTTATGAATCGAGCTTTGAAAATTTAATCACGATTAATCGATTCGTATTTAAGATATCGTAGACAAGTTCGGAGGTATTTACGTATATTTCTTTTGGGACAAATTGGTTATTTTTGGTTAACTTTGAATCGCAAAACGTAAGACGATATCACACTTTCGTTTGAAAATTATTATTTCATCGATTGATATAGATTCAAAAGTTTCTTTTTTTTTCTTTTCAAATTTAAATATCGATCTACTCTAATAATAAAGATTCACTTATAACCTGTAAATACGTTATTATTACGCGCTTAGATCCGAGGATGAGCGAAGAATCAGAGGGATCTTCCTTGAACAGGAAGGAGGAGGACAAACAGTAAATATATATATTATTCTTAAATTGCACGCATCTTGTCCCTTTATTATTTACGTTGTACACGACAGGGCCGAGACACGGATGAACGAAGTGGAAAAATCTCCTGAAAATCTCGAAGTGTACGAACTGTATAACGTGTAAATACATTTTATTCGTTCTTGTCTCTAAATATTAAATTGTTTATCATTATTCGCATTGTATGTTGTAGATCCGGGGCACAGATAAGCGAATCCGAAGAATTCTTTCAAACTCAGGATGAACAATACGACCTGTAATCACTTCATTTATTATTTATTAATTTATTATTAATTCATTTCTTCATTTATTATTTATTAAATTTATCCATTCTTCAAAATTTTCTCCTCTACGTAATTTACATTAAATTATTTATAAACGTTGTACATTTAGATCCGCAACACAGATAGACGAGCCACAAGTGTTCTCACAAATCCAGGACGAGCCGTACGATCCTTACGCCCATCGAAAGCCAGCCAAACCAGTCTCGTAAAAACCATTTCTTTTCACAATTTCTCTCCAAAATTTTATATCGTATTTTATATCGTATTACGCTACTGCTCTCGATTAATTAATTATTTTAAATCGCTTCGTTTCTCTTTCGCGATCCCTTTCTATAAATTTACGAAAATTAATGTTACAATTTCGACTGTGATCGGAATTACGGATTAAATTAAATCGTAGAAAATTGTGATAAAAATATTCTAGAAAAATTATAGAATTACGATTAAATTAAATTATAGAAAATTGGAAATTTTCGAGTACTTTCAGAGTATACTAGTTTACTCGAGTCTCTGCACACAGTTTTTCTATCACGATACATTGAGATAAAGATATTCTAGAAAAATTGTGGAGGGGAATTAGGATTAAATTAAATTATAGAAAATTGTCGAAGATCGCGTACGATCGATCATCTCTGCAAAAATTTTTCGCACAGTTTTCTATGACGACACATTGAGATAAATATATTCTAGAAAAATTTTAGAGAAGAGTTACGATTAAATTAAATTATAGAAAATTGTCGAAGATCGCGTTGTAAAAGTTTTTCGCACAGTTTTTCTACCACGACACATTGAGATAAAGATATTCTAGAAAAATTTTAGAGAAGAATTACGATTAAATTAAATTATAGAAAATTAGAAATTTTCGAGTGCTTTCAGAGTATATACTAGTCTACTCAAAAATTCTCTGCAAAAATTTTTTTACCACGACACATTGAGATAAAAATATTCTAGAAAAATTATGGGGCGGAATTATGATTAAATTAAATTGAATTAAATTAAATTAAATTAAATAAAAAATTGTCGAAGATCACGTACGATCGTTCGTCACTACAAAAATTTTTCGCATACAATTTTCTACGACGACACATTGAATTAAAAATATTCTAGAAAAATTTTAGAGGAGAGTTACGATTAGATTAAATTATAGAAAATTGGAAAGTACACTAGCGTACTCCGCAAAAATTTTTCTATGACGACATTGAGATAAAAATATTCTAGAAAAATTTTAGAGAGGAATTACGATTAAATTAAATTATACAAATTGTCAAAGATCGCGTACGATCGATCGTTTCTACAAAAATTTTTCGCCTACAATTTTCTACGACGACACATTGAATTAAAAATATTCTAGAAAAATTATAGAGAAAAGTTACGATTAAATTAAATTATAGAAAATTGTCGAAGATCGCGTTGTAAAAGTTTTTCTACGACGACACATTGAATTAAAAATATTCTAGAAAAATTTTAGAGGAGAATTACGATTAAATTAAATTATAGAAAATTGTCAAAGATCGCGTACGATCGATCGTCATTACAAAAATTTTTCGCCTACAATTTTCTACGACGACACATTGAATTAAAAATATTCTAGAAAAATTATAGAGAAGAGTTACGATTAAATTAAATTATAGAAAATTGTCGAAGATCGCGTTTTTCTACGACGACACATTGAATTAAAAATATTCTAGAAAAATTTTAGAGGAGAGTTACGATTAAATTAAATCATAGAAAATTGGAAATTTTCGAGTACACTAGCGTACTCCGCAAAAATTTTTCTACGACGACACATTGAGATAAAGATATTCTAGAAAACTTTTGCGGATGACCACGCATGCGTAATTCATATATACATACGATTCGTGTGTGATCCAGCAACTTCAAATCCCTGGCGACTTTGATTAAAAGCGTGATCGGGACCGGATTGTTCGCGATGCCGAACGCGTTCGCGAGCGTCGGTTTGGTGATCGGAGTGGCCGGCACGATTCTCATTGGATTGCTGATCACTGGCTGCCTTCACATTTTGCTCAAGATCCATCGCAAGATGTGCATCCGTTTGAGGAGGCCGATTTTGAACTACGACGAGGTGGTGGTCGCCACGTTGACCACAGGCAACAAAAAGCCTTGGCTGTCCTCCCGAATTGCGACGTTTGTAAATTTACATATATATATGCATATGTATATGTATATCAATTTTAATCATCGAGAAAATATGCACGGGCCATCTTATAACAGAAATTTTCGTTCTCTCGTTTTTCCACTTTATATACTCGAAATATTTAATTATACAAACGATTTCGTCGAAATAATTAAAATTGTTATTTCAACATCAATGTTATAAAATGGTCCCTTATTTTTTTACAATATTATCATTATGGAAAGATAAAGGAGAAATCTTCAGAAATCTCTGGATCTCTGGAATCTTATTTAATATTGATTTTTAAAATTTTTTGTCATATTTATTTTATAAATCGAAGAAGAAAGGAATATTATTTTTTTTATATTTATAAAATTTATATTAGATATTAAAAAATAAATTAATTTTTTAAAAATAGAATAGAATTTAAAAGGTATGAATGAACAATTATTTTTATTTTTAATATTACCATATCATAAAAAGTTTATAGAAAATTTTATTTCCACGTTATGTTTCTTACTAATATGCATTAGTAAACAATATATTGATATTTGTAAATGGATCAATTCAATCGTTTATTCCTAATCGTAATCTTTTTTTCCAGATGTCTGGTGGACAGCTCGATAATAATGTGTTACATAGGCGTAGGCGCCGTGTACGTTGTGTTCATATCCGGGATCGTGCAAGAATTCTACGATTTCGAGGGGATAGATCACAAATACATAGTGTTGATACTGTTCCCATTCTTCTTCGTGATGAACATGATGAAATATTTAAACGACATAGCGATCATCTCAATCATTGGAAACTTGTTCCTGTTCGTCGCTGCTGTGATAGCCGTTGTGTACGCGTTGAAAGACGGGATTGGCGGTGAATGGGTTACAATCAACCAGAACGTCGGCCTTTATCCCAAATTCGTTGGGACCGTGTTCTTCAGCATAAGCTCCCCTGGAATAGTGAGTCGCTTCTTAGCTTGTTTATCACGCGCTAGAAATTTTTTTAAATTTCAAAAATATTGCAGCAGGCGTGTCGAACTCGATACAAGCCATTTTTTATTACACATTAAATCATGGACTGCAAAAAAAAAAAAAAAAGAAATAAAGAGAACAAATGGAAATAAAGACGAAGCATAGCTTACAAATAAATATATACAAAATAATAATATAACAGAATATGTTAAAAAATACGTATGTGGAAAAGTTTCTTTTTTTCAATTTAATATTATTCATAATATTATTCGTAATGTTTTTCTTTTTTGAAGAAACTTGGCAACCTTTTTTTCATTAAATCTTCAAAATTTCGATCGGGCTTGAGTAATTATCTTCAAAATTATTTGTCCGTTCATCTTGGTCTTTCCGTAGTTTTATTATTTTTCAAAGTGGAAAATAAAGTTGTTCGCACAAATACGTGTTACCCAAACATAGATGAAATATTTTTTTAATTGCTAATGACACATTGGGAGGCTTCATATTTACATAATAATACATTACGTAATTTCCCTTATATATAAATGTTTTTCTTTGAAATATGTTTATTTGATTCGTGCACCGTGTTTATTTATTAATTATAATTATTAATTGAAGAATCCAGTGTTGTCAAAAGTTAAATAAACGTATTACTGTTTGACCCTAAGGTAATTCATTCTTTCAATTATAATTTATAACTAAAAATATATCTTTAAATCAAAATTAAATTTTAATTTAAAGTTTATTTAATTTATTAATCCTCCCAATCGAATTTAAATTATATAGTCTATAAATTAATACATATATATATAAACAATAAATTAAATAAAATTCTATAAGGTCTTATCGTCCCATAATTAAATTTTAGAATTTTAACTAAAAATTTAAATTCATTAAATAATTTATAGACAGATATTATTTCATTGATCCATTCATTCAATTCTTCAATTAAAAAAAACAATTTATTATGGTACCTTTGTACAGTCAATATACTGCAGCTATTTAAATTTTAAAATTCATGGATACGTTACGTTTGTTCGACACGCCTGATTTTTAAAAGCATTTTTAAAAGATTTCGAAAGGGGAGCACGATATCGTGTTTCGATTTTGTGTTAAAGAAAAAGGAGATAAAGAAAAAGAAAATTTTGCGGCAAAAATTGAATTAACGTTGTTTAGATGCTGGAAGTGGAGCACGACATGAAGAAACCGTGGAATTACACGAAATTCACCGGGGTGTTGAACCACGGTATGATGCACATTACCCTTTTCCACACTTTCGTCGGTGTGATCGGCTATTTGAAATTTGGCCCCGACTCTAACGGCAATTTCATTCGAAACTTCACCACGAACGATCCGTAATTTCCTCTGATACGATACTCATACCTTCTAACACATTTTCCAACAAGTTATATTCGATCGTTGACGAAAAAAAAAAAAAAAAAAGAAAGAAAAAAGAAAAAAAAAAACAGAAAAGGAAAGAAAATCGTCTATCATCGTTGTTTTAGAGCGACGATATTGGCACTGGTGATGCAAGCCCTCTCCATATACTTCACGTACGGCCTACAATGTTACATGCCGATAATCATTTTATTGGATCAGTACATCATGCCAGGAGACGATGATAACCAGCCTCGTGGTAAAATTTACCTCTTCTGGAACGTGATGATTCGTTTGGTCGTTACTTTCATCACGTGTACGTGTATTTATATATGTTTTTTTATTTTTTAATAAGAAATAACTTTTAATGATATCCTTCTAACTTTTATGATATCCTTGTATGGACAGCTTTGCAAAAGTCTTTTTTAAAATTATTCGTAGAGATATTTTCGGATTAATCTTAATCTCTTATCGCGCATCCTCTGCCTCTTCAAATCTCGAGAAACACGTAGATTTAATTCTCCCGAAACTTGGCCCCTTTCCCTTTCACGCTTTCGAGGTAAACTCGAAGGAGGGGGGGAGTTGGGTTGCATCACGGATTGAATCACTCAAGTTCGATCGATCGATCGATCGATCGATCGATCCGATTGCAGTCCATCGCAAGCTAGATATTACCAAAGTTGGAGAATCTATTTTGGGGAAATTTAGTATGGATAGCCTAGTTTCCCCATAGAGAAACTCTTGGCGCGAGAGTATTCATCGTTTCTAATAAGGGACGGTTCGATGGACCGAACTTTTCCCTCTCTTCGATCGATTCCCTCCCCCGAGATAATTTTTTCCCTCCTCTTCCAAGATTCCTCCAATTTTTGTTTCTTAAGTTTTTCGAAATTTTAGGGGGAAAGAAAAAAAAATATCATCGAGTATAATTATATTTAAACGTAAATTGATCGAATGATAACAAAACAAACTCTGAATCGGAGAAATTGGGAAAAATTTAAATGTTGTGTGGTTGAAGGAAAATCGATATGTAGAGAAAAAAGGAAATTGCTCGAATTGTTAATTAATACAATCTGGAAATGCAAATAATTCCATGAATAATTCAAGTTTGAAAGTTTGGAAAGGCGGAACGATATTAGCTGGGAAGAGCTACCATAAATTTCATTTCATTTCCTTTTTAAAAGTTATTTCTTGTTGAAAAAAAGTGTCACGTGTTTCGTGGTTACACTTAACGTTCAAATAATTTCTATATGGAAGAGAAAGGAAATTTAACCGAAACGTAAACCGAAATTACAGGTATTTTGGCGGCGATAATTCCTAAATTGGATTTATTCATGGCCGTGGTCGGGGCACTTGGCACGTCGACTTTATCAATCATTATTCCAGCCTTTCTCTACATTCTGGTGCATCACAACAATTACGGAACACTGAAATGGAAATTGATTTTCGGCTTGTCCTTGTTGATCGCTGTCTGCTTTATCACGTCCTACGTCATCGTAGTCAATTTAACCTTGATCATCGAGTTTTTCAAAAACAGGTAAAACTCTCCCTTCTTTTTCGCATAGAAAAACATTCAATATACGAACATTTCGATACACTTTTTTCATATTTTATTCTTCTTCTTACATTGGAATAAGAATAATCAAATTCATCCCTTTAAAATAATCTTCCTCTCTCTTTCTTCTTTCTTCATAAAACTATTTTCTCTGTATATAAAAATACAATTTCAATACACGTTAGGCTGATAATATTCTATTTTCAGAATCCAACAAACTGACATCATTTTCCTATTCTATATTTTATTCTTTTTACTCACGAATCATAGATTGGAACAACTCAGTTCCAAGATTCAAATTCATCCCCTTAAAATAATCTTCCTCTCTCTTTCTTCTTTCTTCATAAAACTACTTTCTCTGCATATAAAATACAATTTCAATGTGGCTGACAATATTCTATTTTCAGAATCCAAACTGACATCACAAGTCACTTTTCTATTTTATATCTTATTCTTTTTATTGATCACAAATCATAGATTGGAACAACTCAGTTCCAAGATTCAAATTCATCCCCTTAAAATAATCTTCCTCTCTCTTTCTTCTTTCTTCGTAAAACTACTTTCTCTGCATATAAAATACAACTTCAATGTTAAGCTGACAATATTCTATTTTCAAAATCCAACAAACTGACATCACAAATCACTTTTCTATTCTATATCTTATTCTTTTTACTGATCACAAATAATAGATTGGAACAACTCAGTTCCAAGATTCAAATTCATCGCCTTAAAATAATCTTCCCCTCTCTTTCTTCTTTCTTCATAAAACTACTTTCTCTGCATATAAAAATACACAAACTTATTCCACAGGTAGAAACCAGGAGACGTTCCTCGTCAATCTCAAAGCTACTTAACTGCGGCAAAACTTTTAAAACTTTCCAAAAAAAAAAAAAAAAAAAATTANAAAAAAAGAAAGAAAGAAAGAAAAGATGAGACGGACACAACGAGGAGGAAAGGAGATAATACAATAGGAGGGGGCGGGGGAGGGAGGGCCCCGTATAATCGCGTCAGATCATCCAGCCGTCAATGGCTTATCAGATACGCATGAAGGACGAGGACACGCGTGCAAAGGCATTCGAATGCAGGGACGCGTGTCACCGTGCACGCGTACAAATGCCTGAGTTAACGGGTGGCCGTGAGTGGGAGAGTCCCTTCGGAGAGGGCAAAAGCGGAGACATAGAGAGAGAGAGAGAGAGAGAGAGAGAGGAACCCCTTTTGGCGGCTCTCGGCTCCCTCTTACCCCGGCCACCCTCTCGTTTCCTCTTCTCCCTCCCTATCTCCCTCTCTCTCTCTCTCTCTCTCTCACCGTGGAGTTGTGGAACTCTCTTTGTCTCTTTGTCTCTGTGTTCTTCGGCTCGAGTTCGCTCTTACGGACTGACTCTGGCTGGTCGTTCATCCGTTTGCCAATTCAAGGTGGTCGCGTTCATTAATGTGGGTGGAATATAACGGGTGGAATGGGACGAAACCTCGTTTGCTTTTTTTTATATTAGGGGGAGGGGGGAGGGGCTTGGACAAGTTTTTCTTTTTCTTTTTTTTTTTTTTTTTTTTTTTTTCCTTTTCTCCTTTCCTTTCTTCGAAGGTGAGAAGAACACGATTAAAGTTTGTTTGGACTCTTCGAGAGATGAGAAGAGTGCAATATTGGGCGACGTTTGAGCAGCCTTGTTTGAAGTTTGTTTCTAAGTTTTGGACAACTCGGGAGTTTTTTTTTTGTTTGTTTGTTTGTTTGTTTGAGTTTGTCGGAGAAGCTCGTGCAGCTCGGACAACTGGTGAAAACTCGTTTGGATTTTGTTTTTTTTTTTTTTTTTTTTTTTTTTTTTTTTTTTTTTTTTTTTAATGGAAAAGCGAGTTTGAAAAGGGGTTGTACAGTGAACAACTGATCTAATCTTTTTCAAGCGTTTTTGGTTCGATGAGTTATAGTAAAATACAATAGGTAAGGAACGGTTTTCTTTAAGTTTTTTTTTTTTTAAGTTCGACGAGTTGTGTTGGTAATAATAATAATAAGATGCGAATTAAAATAATATTTCTCTAATCTATAATATAACCTATAATATATATTATATTTCTGATTCTGAAATATTATTAATTATATTAATAACATATATTTCTAAAAATTACAATTCTCTTTAAAATAATAAAACGTGTAATCAAAAGAAAAGAGAGAGAAGAAAAAAAAAAAGAAAAGAAGAAAGGATACCGAGTGTGCCCGTGTGACTTCGTACGAACGGAGAGAAGGGATGGACAATTGGTTTGCACCTGTTAGTGCACATCCGAGTGATTAAGAGAGGATTACGGGTACACAGAATTGGACGAGCACGTGCGCCTCTTTTGCGGTGTAAATAACGAGTTCTTTGGGGAAGGGTGTCTCTGAGGTTTTTTCTTTTTAATTGGTAGGACAGCTCGGCCCGTCCTTCCCTTCGGCAAAAATTGCAGGGATTAGCTGTAGGCTCGAGGTGCACGTGCACTTAAATGGTCGCTAATTAACCGAGCATGAGCACCGGAATCGATTCTCTCCAACTTCTCTCCAACGTAACAAGAGCGCCACGATCGTTTCGAAAAAAAAAAAAAAAAGAAAGAAGAAGGAAGAATGAATGGCGTATCGTAGAACTTTTGAAAAATTCTCTCCGTTACATCTCCATAATTGTTGCGATAATTAATTTATTACTCAACAATCTTTCACATCTTTAAGTACCTCTAACTAAATCGAAACATCATATTATCACAATATTCATCTATATTACCTATCCAAGAAATAAAAGAATATATATATATATATATTTTATTATATATGAGAAAAAGAATCGGAGAGAAAGAAGTGGAAGAAGGAAATTTTTCGAGGAAAAGGGAGCGGATGAAAGAAAATGAACGGCGAGGATGGATAAGAGGGGGGAGGGAGGATATTAACCAATTTCATTTCAGGGATGGCGCGAGACGAGACGTTGCAGTGCGTGGCGGCTCTCTTCCTAGAGGATCCTCCTCCTGTCCTCTTCTGCCCCGTGCACGAGGATGCACCTCGTCTCCTTAGCTACGACGGTTGCCGGTGTCGGGAACTGGGAACCGGGTCCGCCCTTATCTCGAGTTTGCAAGACTGGCTCCGGTAATACCGTGCGCGGCTAGAAACCCTTACGAACGAGAGCTCCGTGAAATATCGCTAAACGGCTTCTCTCCCCCTTCCCTTCGCCGCAGATACCTCCTTTCTCTTTCCACCTCCTCCTCTTCCTCGTTTCTTACATTTTTCTCCTCTTCTCCGAAATCCTATATCGTGCCAAAAGCTTATATCGCGCGAACCTTGCGAGTTTTGTTGCGAGTTTCGAGCGAGCGACACGGGTGACATCTGTCTACCTTTTGTCGAGAGTGTATATATTAAAGTTTTTATTTGGAGATTTTATAAACGAAAGGGACGTAATCTTTTGTTTTCTTTCTCTCTCGTATAGGGATGTTATGTATATGTGAATAATAAATTTGTGGTAAAATTAAGATTATCATTCGTAAAGTTTAGCGAAATGTGAAGAGTAGGGAAGAATAGTTGATAAAGGATATTTAGAGACTTTATTGACAGAGATTCTCATCTTCCTAATCCGAACGACCAAAGAAGATAATTGAAAATAATCGCAGAAGAATCTTTTACAACGGAATATCATAACAACGTATCATATATATATATCATTCACAAGAGCATTAAAAGAGTTGATCCCTGAAGGACAATATTAAGAGAAATTACTATAGATTCGTCCTCTCTGTACATAAGTTTCCTATAAAACACTGTTCCTGATTCATAAAATAATTCCAACACTTCCATAATTAACCCAATTAATCGTATCCAAAGAATAAGAAAGCTACAACGTGTCGATCGAACGCTTCCTTAAATCGAAGCACGAGAGATCCAAGGATCCACGATCGATCCACCGTTTCGAATAAATAATAGAAATAACAGAAGGGCTTTAAATTTGGCCATATTCTTGGTGGACGAAGAGGAGAATGGGGAGGAGACGAAGAACACAGGGAGGAGGAAGGTGACGACGCCTGGAACAACGGCGAGGAAACGAACGAGCGGCGCTTCATTATACACGACGCTCGCACGCTTCGTTTGCCTGCGGAAGTCGTGCTTTAGGAGGGTCGGGGCGGATGACAGAGGAGGACGCGAGGGCCATCCTCCTCCCGGCGGGGGGAAAGAGATCGGGGAGAAACTGAGAAGTAAATGGTTGGGGGAGGGGTACGGTTGGATTAATACAATCACAGGGGTGGCTCGCAGCCGCCACTCGCAGCCCAACTCGCGTGGAGAAACACGCGAGCGGAGAGAAATGGGAGAAATGGGCGAGATATAACCACCCCTTCGCTTGTCATCGAAATTATACGCTGCCTCGACACTCGACCTCGTTTACTCGGGCTTCCATCTTTCTCCTTCCCTCCTTCTTCCTTCTTCTTCCTCTTCTCTCTCATCAGAGGTGGATTCCTCTCCTATACACGACAGTACACGTCCTGCCACGGAACACCAGACTTTGAGTTTGAAAATTAGGGGAAGAGGGGGCGTCGAGTATGGCGGCGCGTAACGAGCCGTTGTTGTTGTCCTTGTTAAAAGGGGAGGGGGACGTTTCTTCATCGCTCTCTTCTCATCGACCGATGTGTTACGCGATTACCTTTGAATATTTGAATTAACGTCGATCTATCAAGTTTTCTCTTAACGAACGAGTACCTTACTAGTTTTGGTTTGGAGAAGGAAGGAGGGAGATGCGAGGGAATTCGAAAATTAAGAATATCTTCCCTTTCCCCGAAATATATCGTCCTCTTGGAAGATGTTTCATTGAGAAGCTACAATTGGTGGAGAGAATTGCAGATTTTCACCAAGTCAGTTAGGTATCTGTAAAATTCAAACGAATCATTTGTTCCTTTATTATTTCGATCGTATCGTAATTCGTAATTACATTAAAAATTAAATTAAAGTTGAATTAAGCAATCTCTTTACGATTTGCAAAACTGGCGTCAACTGGTGGAAAAAAATTCCTCGATATAAAAAATTCTTCGTCCAAACTTCGTGGAAGTTTTGAAAAAAAGGGGGGGGGGGGAAATTTGAAATCACACGTCAACCCACCACGAATTTTCGAAAATTATCGTCGGAAGGGGAACGGGAGGAGGAGGAGAGGGAGGATTGGTCGCGCAATAAAGGCATCTGGAGGAAAGATTTCAAGCCTTGGAGTGGCGGAGGAGGGAGGGGATGGAACCAGGTTACGGGGGTTTTTAATAAAATCAGGCGATCGTTGAGGCGTGTCAAATGGAAATATGCACGTTCAGTCGAGGGATTTTGCGGGCGGAAGAGAAGCTTTCCCGTTTGTAAAATGGGGGTGCGACTCGATAACGATGGAATTCATCCACCCACACTCCCGCCCGAGAGGGGAGGGGGCGATAGAGGCGAGGATAGATGGGGGGATGCGGGGAGAGCGAGCGTGGATGATGAGAAAAATCTCTTTTTTTCTCCCTCCCTCCCTCCCTCCCTCTCCCTCTCTCTCTCCCCCTCTTTTTATTTCCTTCCATTCGGCGGTGTATCGTAATCAAGGAGGCGCGAGGTGGATTAGCGAGTTTCGATATCGTGGAAGGTTTTTCCCAGGATGGACCGGCCGAAGGAAATTTTCCGCGAGGCCGACCAATATCCTCTCGATTGATTTGAGAAAAACGCTGGATTTTCATATATATATATATATATACTGGTATATGCACGCAGCAGTGTTTGAAATTGATTTGGAATGATTGGAATTATCGTGGTTGACGAATTATTAGGAGAGTTTTAGATAGGAGGGAAAATTAGACGCGTGATTGATCGATTGAATTTGTTTGCGAAGAGGATGAGAATCACGGGCGAATATTTATTAATATCAAGTTTTACGTTTTAGCTCTTTGATAAAGATGGAACGCACATTTGTAATTGTTCGCGAGGAAGGGAATGCGCGTTATGAGACGTGGAAAAACTAACTTTTCCAACTTCTGGTTTAAAAATATAAATCTTTGTGAAAAAAACGCTTCTCCGAATAGAAGGAAAATTTTTATTATATTAATATTATTTCTTCGGTATTATCCTCGAATCTTGTATGAAATTGATTAGTGTAACTTTTACAAAGAATTTTAATATCTACATTAAGAAGCGATCGTTGAACTAAAAACTTAGATTTCTTCATCGAGAAGAAATTTAAAAATTAAAAGTTCAATTCTATTTTCATATTGTTTCATTCGATCAATTACGATACTCAAACATTAAAAGCACGATGATCCCTTTGAAGAACTGAATATTTTGATATCTATGTTAAAAACCGAAAGCTCAATTCCAATTTTCATATAGTTTCATTCCAATCGATATTTCGAGAGCAACGCATTAAGCATCTACGAATTACGATACTCAAGTGGACGAAACAGTTAAAAGGACGAACCTGAATAAATTTTATAATTTCTCTTTCGAAAGCAACACCTTTCTAAATACACCTAAAAGAGGAGAGTTCCGTTTGAATAGGGGGGGGAATAGGGGGGGTGCTTCACCCCCTCTCGCGGGGCCCGTGGAACGCGCCATTCGTTCGCCCGTCAAACTGTGCCACGATGAAACTGTGCGGTGTACATGGCGAAGTCGATAAACGTGACAAATGCAGGGGGGAGGGGGAAGTTATATACACCGTTCGACGACCGATCGCGTCTAAGGGAATGGTCCAACACTGCTCCCAACACTTATGGGCCGCCATTCGTTTTACGAGCCTTCTTATCGGCTCCGTGCCAGCCCATAAACGCATCTTTTCCCGTATACGGGGCATTCTGACGCGTTTACGCGGTAAATGTCGATCCCGGTGTGTATTTATCGAGTGCCTCGCGTTCCGCTTTATCAGGTGGCGGGAAATATTTCGAGAAGGATTCGAGTACGGTTTCCTGTTCCTTTATTCGTCGATCCATGTGAATTTTCGAAGAATGATCGTTGGGAGAAAAATTATGAGCGATAATTTGACGAATTGATTAAAGAATATAGGAAGAAAGCTATTCCCTCTCTCGAAATACGAACTTTTTCGAAATATTCGCGTTCTCATTTACAATTTCCAAGTTTCTTTTATAGAACAGATAAGAATAATTATGAAAAGCAAGACTTTCTTCTTTCTCTATAATCGCATTTTGGAAACGGTAGAGATCGAAACAATTTCTAATTTCCTTACAATCCAAAAAAGACGTCGAAGGTGTATCCTTATCTTCGAGGCGCAGGTTATCATCGACAGGGTCCGAGATTATGAATTAAAAAGAAAGGTGAGGGTGGATAAGAGGCGACATCCCTTTCCTCTTATCCTCGACTCGCGGGCGAGGGCCACATCGACGAGGGTGAACGAGATAAAGAGGGAAGGAGGGCGGAAAGAGAGAGAGAGAGAGAGAGAGAGAGAGAGAGAGAGAGAGACGTCTGTCGTTTTGTATATCTACCCTCGTACGGTGGAAATTTCGTTATGGGGGTGATTTTCTGCGGGGGATGGCCAGCCCCGTCCCCGCTTTAAACCTGATTGGATGCAGAGTTATCTCGCGCTGCGTTACTTCCGGATGATTGGTCGCTGCGGTCGTCATGACTACACCTCACCACCACCACCAGCGTGGCCGCCACCCCCGCATCAACCGCCCCCCTCGCCCCCAACACCCGCGCTCCTTTGTCGCGTCTTCGTCACGCGTACGAACACCGCGCGTATGTGTGCAACCTATGTTTCGAATCCTCTCTGTTTTTTCCACTTTTCTTTTTCTTTCGACGTTTTCGTCTGTTTCCAAGTTTTTTTCTTTTTCTTTTTCTTTCTTCTCGGAGTCCAAGCGAGGGGAGACATTTGGCGTTTGGATTAAAGAGCGAGAAATCTTTGCGTGATAACCGATTGCGTGAAAAAGAGATTGTTTCTCGAAAGTTGTCTTGGAATGAAAACGAATGGATGAAAAATTCGTTTGAAAGTAGAACTTTTTTAAATGTACAAGAAAGGGATCGAATTTATAGATTTTTTATTTTTGGTTTTATTTTTGCAATTGCTAAAGATATACACAGACACGTCAAAGTTAATGTTTACTTATATTGAAATATAAACGTAATTACACATAAGTATTTAATCATTTGCATTATATATAATCATATATCTATCAAGACGTATATAACAGATTCACAATTCTAACCTATTAAATGATTAAATCTCAGAAAGAAGGTAAATCTATACGTACATCGCCAACAAAATTAAGCAAAAGAAAGAATTCTAACCTAAAACTTCTAATCCTCTAATATCGAATCACTAAATCCCAGAAAAAAAGTAAATCCACTAGAAATCTCTCACCAATCCACTCACACAACGAAAACACTATTATACATCTACATGTTCATCTTAACAAAACAGAGCAAAGGAAAAAAGTCAATTCGAACGAAGCAGAGTAAACGGTGCACGCGAATAATCCTCCTAAATACGAGCTGAATCGAGCGTGTATAATGACAAGGCACCCTTGTTCGAATAATAAATCTCGGCCCAACAACATTACCGAGCGACAAAAGGATCGACATGGGCGTGACTACCGCGTGTCGTTGCTCGTTTCGATCGTGAGAGATGGAGACGTCAACTTTTGTCGCGATTCGTCTCGGGCCGATGTGTCGCCACCGAGGATCGAGTGGCGTTCGAATCGGTGACGTGTGCTGCGTACACGGAGCGAGTGGATTTTCGCCGCGTGCTGCTCGTCCACGCCGATTATAATCCCGCTTATTGTTCGCGATGGGATCGGCTCGAGCCGCGACGAATTCGCAGCTGAACGATGATTGTTTTTCGGGAAAGTGGGTGAAATGGTAATATTCGAGGAGAGAAAGAGGCTGTTGGATCGATCTCGACGCGTTTTGGAAAACGTGCCGTTCGATTTTGGAGAGGTTATAGTTGTTGACGAAGCGTTTTGAATTATTGGAATTAATGGATTAGAATTGAATATAAATAGATATATCGGAGGAATGATTAGTTTAATTTTGAAGCGATAAAAAGTTGAGGTTGTGACGAAAATAATTTAACGTACGTAGTTACATTACGAGGTTACGAGGTTATTAGTGAATTGCAATATGTGGTTAAACATATATATATATATATATATATATATATATATCATTTTAGGTCGATTAGAATCGAAATAGCGAATAATGAGAATTAGATGTATCATAGAAGGGATTGCGATTGGATTGATTTCGACGTATTTTCATGTATATATATATAATTTTGATTACAAAGAGGTTATGATTGTTAACAGATATACGTAATTATATATTATATAATTTTGATTTTAGACAAATGAAAGATCTAGCATATATATTTACAAATAATTCTTTTCCATTTCAGTATGAGCAAATTCGACGATCACTTCGATAGACGAGAGAAATAATAATCGTAAGATCACATATGGGGATCGGCGAAGCGGAATCGAATCTATCAGTATCGGTACTTTTTTAGGGAAATGACAGAATTGTGTCGGCGAAAAGGGTGTCGAAGCAAATAAGTGCAGTCGCGATACGACGGGTGTTCGCTCGCTAACAATAAGTGATCGATGGTCGGGTTCCTGACTCAGCAGACATTCGCGAAACCGAACACCGTGCCTCGATTTTTGCGCGCAAATATGCACGCGACAGACGCCAACAAGCATGTACCTTAACGTGCCTCGGCATGCATTACCTAACTCCGATATTCATAGACTTTGCAAATGTCTTAAGGAGATTAAAAAGCGGAGAGAAGTTTTTACGATACGGCCGATGATTACGAAAAATATAACCTAACCTAAATTTTTTAACACGGATAATTTCGTTATATATACGTACACTTTTTTTAATTCGTTTATTTTTTTTTAACTTTTAAAAATTTTACCATCTAATACGTATTATTATTTTTTATACAAAAATTTAATACGAATTATCTTTCAATTTCAGAGCACACATATGGAACACAAGTTTAATTATTCGAATGATCTTGAACTCGATTTTGACTAGTGGAAAAAATTAAAAATTAGAATCGTACCTCCATATCCAATGAAACAATCATTCGTCGTGAAGAATTTCGAAGTAATTACACCGATCCTGTGTCTCTCGCATAAAAAGAAGGACTAGCCGTGTGTAAACGATCTCGAGGCTCGTGTTATGAAGAAGAAGAAAAAAAAAAAGGAAAGAAAAAGGAAGAAGGGAAGAGGTGAAACCGTGAACCACCTAGAAGCGTAACATTAGCCTCGAGGAGGATCGCGCTTCTCTCACAGGCGCAGAAAACGGCGTGCAAATCCTAGACACGTTGGCTCGAAAGGAAAAAACGCGCGGCACCGCGTATAAGATGACCCATCGACCGGTCACCTGCCGTTGAATAACGAGGACACGCTATCCAACCGGAGGATACCTAACATCCTCGAAGGATGGCAGATGACCGTCGATGGGAAATGGACCACCTTCGATGATGTCCACGACGATGAAAATCACACCGCCCCATGTGCCGATCGCTCTTTCCACGTAAGAACGATCCCGTGAGAATTTTTGCACCACTTTGGAATCCTCGTTGATCCATTGAGGGAGGGGTTTAGGTTGCAGCGGATGCTGTTAAGGTATGCGGAATTCTTTTTTTTTTTTGAAGGAGAGNGGAATTCTTTTTTTTTTTTTGAAGGAGAGGAAGATGAACGCGCGGCGATCAAATTATCTTGTTTGATGGATATATTTGTCATACCAAATCTACGCATTGTGCACAAATCTTTCATCCGCATTCGATTCTCATTATACACGGATATTATAAAAGTAAGGTTAGGATCAATTTACTTATATCTTAGCCTTATATCGTTGTTACATAAACAGAATTCATTATAGGGAAAAATATTGTTCAGAATATTGGTAGCAAAGAAAACCTTTTAATAAATGATATTATTATATTATATTATTGCAAATTTTTTGAATTGTTAAAAATTAGAAAATAACAAACGATAATTTATTATTTCAATATTTCCGTGAGAAAGATCAAACCTAATCCCGCTTGCGCGTTTACCACCCTTCTAAATCTACATCTATACACCATTCAATTCGAAGCAGGCCCACGCAACATCCCAAACCCTCCACTCACGCTCAATAATAGTAGACAACTCTTGCACCGCGCACGCAACAAAACGCGACAAAACATTCTTTTTCTCTCCCGAACAACCACCACTCGACGGGGCAAAATACCCACTTAACCAAGGAATACTTTTACCAAGGGCGAAAGGAAGGCTACAATATCCACGCCGGTCCACCTTGCCTCGTCGAAGACGGTGCACAAAGACACGGGGAAGGGAGGTGGTGGGAAGAGGGTAGGGATGAATCGACTCACAATGAATACATGCGCACCTCTCGGATTTAAAATCTGCTCGCTCCAAATCGCGTTACGGGGCACGGTCGCGGGACAGCCACGCGGGGGGGCCGTGCGAAGGGATTAAACGGCATAGAGCGACAGTAGCCGTTTTCCACGCTGGACTTCTTTTTCTGGGTAACCGCAGATGCGACGCTTCAAAGTGTCGTTTCGCGATTCGGGGCTTGTTACGCGTGTAAACATCCTCGACGCAATGCGAAAGGGGTGAGTTTCCCTTCTCGTCGACGATATTCTTTCCTGCTGAATTTTTGATTTTATATATATTTTTAATTTTTGATATATGAAAATAGGAGATTGACGCACCGTGAAAGGATCTGATTGGTGAAAGGAAATCAATTTTTCTTCCTACCGTGATATTTGTCGTATAGTAATTCAAAATGATGGATCAGTTTAGGCAAGAGTATTCTAAAAATTTTCTTATTTCTCATATAGAGTAATTACGATTTGTAACGGTATATACTTTGATTTATAATTTCGTATTCAATTAGGATAATAATTGTACGTATAAGACAATATTTAGCTTTCAATCTTGGATGATCGATCTAACGTAACTTCATGATAATTTTTACGATTCTTTGAAATATTCGAATTTTAGCTTTTCTATTATTACGCAGAGACTTATTTCCAGAACGATGATAAATAAATAATACGTGCACTTTATTTCTGATCTACGCAACACTATTTTTTTTTTTTTTTTTTTTTTTTTTTGAGAAGGTTTAAATGTTACGTTTGGAGAGGCTTTTCGAAGCGGAATGGGTTTCCACCCTTGGCAAAGGAGAGGCTGCTACTCGATTTTAATCCTACGCGATCCCACGCGACATTCAACCTCCTCGCCACGCCATCGCATAAAACCATCCGCCTTTCTCTAATCTCGCCGATACTTCTCGACATTGATCCCGTAATAGAGGACGTGGTGGAAAGTGTTCGTTGTCGTCTCTCGTACGGTGGATCCACCCCCTCTTCCGAAAGGGAAGATGTGGGAAACTTGGCCCAGTGTTCGAATTTCGCCTCGAAGAATGCCAGGTATTACGTTCTGCCCGCGTCAGCTTATGGCCACAGGTACAGACATCTCCTCATCATCCATGACAATACTTTTCTTTCCGATTAATCTCGATGTATTTATATTCGAGTTACATATAAGTTTCGAGGTAGCATCTTTTAATTTAATTTAATATTTTAATGATAAGATTGTAACCGAAGTAAATTAAATAAAAGATCGTGACTATATTTGAATAATAAGCGATGAATAAGTATTTGATTATATTCGTTGTATCTTCTACATAATAACACAAGATAACATTAAAATTTATTAAAATTTGTCTTGAACAAAAGAAATCTTAAAGCTCTAACCATTGTAATATTTGAATAATAATTAACGAATAATTAACGAATTTGAACAAGTATTCGATTATATTCGTTGTATCTCATTTTTGATACACGAATTTCAAGTAAATTAAGTTTTTTAAGCTTGAATAAAAGGCCCTAATTTTAGTATTTGAATGTGTCCTTATATTTATATTTGATACACGAGTTTCGAACAGCATCTTTTAATTTAATTTAATATTTTAATGATAAGATTATAAAAAGAAGTAAATTAAATAAAAGATCCTGATTATATTTGAATGATAGCGATGAATAAGTATTTGATTATATTCGTTGTATCTTCTACATAATAACACAAGATAATAAATATTAAAATTTATCTTGAACAAAAGAAACCTTAAAGCTCTAATATTTGAATAATAATTAACGAATAATCGAATTAACGAATAATCACGAATAATTAACGAATAATCACGAATTTCAAATAAATTAAGTTTGCCTTGAATAAAAGGCCCTAATCCTAATATTTGAATGTTGTCCATATATTTATATTTGATACACGAGTTTCGAGTTTAGAATTTTTAATTTAATTTAATTTAATATTTTAATGATAAGATTGTAACCGAAGTAAATTAAATAAAAGATCCTGATTATATTTGAATGATAGCGATGAATAAGTATTTGATTATATTCGTTGTATTTTCTGTATAATAACACAAAATATTAAAATTTATCTTGAACAAAAGAAACCTTAAAGCTCTAACCATAATATTTGAATAATAATTAACGAATAATCACGAATTTCAAATAAATTAAGTTTGCCTTGAATAAAAGGCCCTAATCCTAATATTTGAATGTTGTCCGAATATATTTATATTTGATACACGAGTTTCGAGTAACATCTTCTAATCCAATATCTCTTTTAATGACAAGATTCTAAAACGGAGTAAATCGAATAAAAGATCGTAAAAATATCTTGGAATAATAACGCATAATCGCGATACGATCGATTTGCAATATTGCAATAAAAATTCTCGAAACTTCTTAGGCGCGAAATCCTATCATTTCCCTGTATTTCTCGAGCATGGTGGCAACGCCGTACCGTAGGCGTCCCAGGCTCCGAATATCCATGGCATCTGGTCGAAAGTGCGAGGGGGGCATTGTGCCTCGTGCATAGTTCGCATTTCCTCGCTACATTTTCGGACCTCGGCCCTGACCAGGAACATGATTAGTATACGCACACTTGACCTGGCCGACCTATTGTCAGCAGGGGGAGAAAGAGGGAGAGAGAGAGAGAGAGACAGAGGGAGAAACACCATTATAGCGATACCGAACCCGAACACCCTATTATTCGACACCCCAGAGTACACGATGTACCCGCGTTTGTTCATGCTTTATTAAAGTTCGTCTTCGCTCTGGATATACACGCGCGTGTATTACGTCTGTGACAAGATTTTTCCAGAGATTTAACCAATAATTTTAATTCTTGATTGATCTTTGATTAATATATATTCTGCGTCTTGAAATTTGGAATTTTATCGTTGGAAAAAAAAAGTTAGAAGACGTTTATTTCCTTGAGAATTCTAGTTTGTTGTAATTGTTTGTGTAATTGAATAATATATATATATATATATATATATTTTATTTCAATAAATTCAATCTTCCTTCTCTGATCCAATAAATCTTCAAATTATCCACATTCAGATTAGAATTTGTATTTAGATTATATAGATATTCGTTCGTCGTCTAATACCTTCAACTTTTCTTATAATATTTTCTTACAATCGAAGAAAGATTCGTTTCAATTCGACACGCTGCCCTTCACGCGCAACAGATATTTCGTTCGTATCGATCGAAAAAAGTCTTTTAAAAAACGCGCATCACTCCAACTTCTTCAAAATTCTTTCCACGATTTAGTTGTTAATCGTCCGTTACTACGCCGATTCAACCAGAACCGATCCAGAAGCGGCGTCCATCATCCAGAAAATGGCGAAGGAGGGAGCGACAGAGAGAGAGAGAGAGAGAGAGAGAGGGAGAGAGTGAGAGGAGGGATAAGGACGGAATAAGAGAGAGGAATGGTGCGATGATAGACGGCCGGCAAAGACAAACGAGAGAGATGGGTGGCGCGTTATCGGATAATTTTCGTGGATTCCTGCGGTAAACTGGCGAGATGATGGATCGACTTGCAGAGTGGTGGAAGATCGGTAATGTGTGAAATTTTTGAAAGGCATGCTAAGCGCGATCTCGCGCTCGACCGTGCGTGCACCACGTTAGGTACACACGTTGCTCCAACAATTTATGATCTTCCATCCCCTTCTCTCTCTCTCTCTCTCTCTCTCTATGCATATTCCTTTACCTCCCTGCATAATTCGATTCTTCGAATTTTCTTGCTTCTTCCACTCCCCCGTGTAACAGATCTTTTTCTTTATTTTTTTTTTTTTTCTTATTACAATCGATTGATATTTAATCGATCAGTTGACTGTTTATAAAGTTTCTAAAGTAATAACAAAACTTGATACACGATTATATATTAACGAGATAAATAAGTTTAAGTAGCTTTGATCAAGAACAATTTAAGTGAATGTTTGTAGTTTAAAATTCGAATGGAATAATTAGAATCGATATATATTTAATTTAATTAAATTAAATTATGGTATATTAAAATTTAAATGGTAAACGCTGTGAACGTTATTTATTGAAAATTATGTATTCTCGAACAGCGCGATAATTCTTCACTTCTCCCTCTTGCATTTACATTTGAAAATTGAATTTTGAAATTCTCAAGCCAATATTTCGCAATTACACCGATCTTTCGCTTAAACCTACCCCTTTCTTGCTCGTCCTTCCCTCCCCCCCTCTCTCTCTCCTGCCAGCGAATCTATCCCATCTTCCATGGGATAGCGGCAACTCTCTCGAAATCGCGTCAGCATTTAGCCAGCAGTATATTAGGCGAAATACAAGCGGGTATCCTCTCACGGGCCATTACTGTTACCTTTGATCATCGCATGACCGGAGAGTGGTTAACGCTGCGTCATCAGAGCATGAATTTCTCTCTATCTGCCCGGTATAATTTACAATCCGTGCTGCAAACCGTCCGAAACCTCCTCCTTCCATCCTCCTTCCACCTTGACTCTACGAAATCATCCTGTCCTTCCGTCGTTATCGGTATCGCGCGCTTTCATTTTTCAAACACTTCCTCCCTCTCTCTCTCTCTATCTCTCTCTTTCTCTATCTCTCTGAAAGAGAACTCTCGTATTTATTCGCGAGTCATAAAGTTGTAAATAATTATTAAGATTGGAAAAAAAGAAAGAGAAGGAAAATTATCAAGATCGTTCGTCCTAAAAGAATGTAAAGTAAGATATATCCGAAAAGAATTGGAAAATCGAGGATATTATATTTTTCAGATCTTGCCTTCGAGAATTGCTCGTTTTATCGCTACAATATGATTACACCAAAATTATTATGCGCGATTAACCAATATCTTCCAACATCTTTTACTTGTATCGCTTCGTTAAGCTCGATCGTCCATTAACACATAACTTAATAAAAAGAATCCTTTCTTCCAACTTGACTTGACGTCTAGTTGAAGAGATATATTTTTTCCACGACTCTTCAAAAAGAAAAAAAAAAAGAAAAAGAAAATCGGGGGATCCAACGCTGACTTATTGGAGCGCCAATGTCTCCAGATAGGAACAAGCGTTTTATAGGAGTGTGTTTCGTGGCAGCCGCCTGTTGCATGCTGGCGTACACTGACGTCATTTCCACCACCGGCCGCTGCACGCCCGTAGTGGGGTTGAAACTGACTGAGTCAGGGGCGTTGATGGTGGTGGGGGGAGGGGAGGGGGGCGAAAAGGGGAATGTAACGCTCCGGAGGGCGTGCTTGACAAAGGCGTGGTTACCGTGTCCCCACCCAACAATAAACAACCAACTCTGACGTTAATTTGTTTGTTTTATCCCTCTCTGCCCGCTCTTTCCCTCCCCTCTCCCTTCCTTCTCGCGCTCTCTGCGCGCCGTGGCGCCCTGCCTTGTGCCTTTCACCTGTCCTCCTCCTCCTCCTCCTCCTCCTCTTCCCACAGCGCTAAGCACCGCGCGCTGAGTAAAAATTTATCAAAACGCTCGTGAAATTGTGTTAACTCGACAGAGTTGCTGGAGACAGAGTTGCAGTTGGAGGAGGAGAAGTTGTAATCGGTTGTAATTGGAACGTTTTGAATGGAGGAAGCAGGTCATCGGGGGAGGGGTTGGGAGGGGATCGATGGATTTTGAGGATTTTGGATTGGGCCAAGTGGTAAGGAGAATCGAGTATTTTAATTTTTAGCTTAATTGTGCTGGTACTTGGAATTTCGTTAAGGGGATGGATCAAAAGATGGATCGCTTTTTGAATTAATTGGTAACCGAGTGGAAAGTTTTTTAAGCGAGTTAATAAAATTCATCGTACGCTCCTTTCATATATTCTAGTAGGAAAGAAATACACGGATTGATTTTCAGACTCGTGAAATTTTATTTTATTTACTTCAAGTACTTGCCAAAAAGTTGTTGAAGAATTATTAATCCATCCATCGTTAAGAATTTTCTTTTTCTTGCGTGGATACTTTTGGAATCTTTTGGAAACTCAAGAAACTCGGTTAACATAGTTCAAGTTATGGAAGTTTTCAAATACTCTGGATATATCGTAAATTTGAAATTCTCTCGAAGAGTCATTTTTTCGGAAAATGGACACTTGACGTCGAGAGGGAAAGTTACTTTTGAACAGTCACTTTTCACTTACTACAAAAATGTATTCTCCAAATGTTTTCCCCTCTTCTATACGTACTCGAAAAAAGAGAGAGAGAGAGAGAGAGAAATTAAAAGGTTTAATATTTATTGTTGAATACGTTGAAAAGAGATTTGTTGAAGAAAAAAACACTTACATAATCTCTTATCGACTTTTCGATACTATACAATATCAAACATACAATATCAAGCATAGAAAATATTTTTGTCAATTTACAATTCATCAATGCGTAATTAACCTCGTTATCGAGATACGCACCTATACATATATTTGCACTCGATCACATTTCCAAATATTTTACCGAATAATAATTCTATTCGTCGCGCATGGATAATCATTACATATACAAAATATTCGGGTCGTTCTTCATTTAAAATCTAAATCTTGCGTAAAACTCGAAACTCTTCTCTCTTATCTCGTGCTAAAAAGAAAGAAAGAAAAAGAGGAAAAAAGCAAGAGGAAAAGGAAGGAAGGTGTGACTAATCCGCGTCCAACGTCGAAATATTATCCTACGGTGATGCAGATCCACCCTAGATATGAAATTCGTTAGAATCGATCTTAGCCGAGCGGCGGAGGGATGCTCGGAAACGGGGAACGACTTGACCTTGGCTGGATTCACGCGTAGCTGAGCTAACGCAAAATCGAAACGCGTTACTTCCACAGCGTGGATCTCCTAAAGCTGGCTTCACATCGTGACTTGCAGCCTCCTTACAGCCTCCGCCGGCCTACGCGAATATCGAAGGCAAGCCTCTTAAAAACTTAAAACTCGCACCCGATATTTCCTCACATTTTCTGCTGCTTTCCGATTTTTTTTTTTTTTTTCGTTCCTTCCAAATTTTTTTCGGCTATAAATCGTCTGCGAGGTTTTGGATTTGTACTCGTCGAAATGAGGACGGAACGATTTCGATCGAGTATATATTTTTTATTGCAAGACAAAGGATAGGAAAATAAGGAGAATAATTTTGGAATGGATTGAAAACAATTTTTTTATCGCTCGAGTGTACGATGTTATACAATTTTATCGTGTGATATTGACTATTAGGAAAATATTTCAGAGATAAAAGTCACCTAGTTACACAGGTGTATTATTAAGGAAAGAATCCGAAGTCAAAAAGTTGAACGGTTCTTATCTAAATTAAAAACCTTGCTTCGAACTCGATACGAGTTTACGATCGATATTTAAAATTGGATAATCGCAAAAGATATATTTTTACATCTTAGAAATTATTTCTGTTTCTATTAAAAGTTATATTACCAAGAAAAAAAATTACTCGCTTGAAGAGGAAAAAGAGAAGAGAAAAAAAAAAGCCTCATCGATCTCGTCCTTCACGAGTCACTTGATTTTATTTGATCTAATTTGCGCGCAAGCGACGGAACAGTTGGTCATTGCTCCACTAATGATTCTGTTAAAATACACACGACGTAACGTAAAAGCTGCTTCTATCCCATTAAAAAAATAAAAATATTTTCTTATCAAAAACTCTATTAAATTGTAACAATCTTAATAAATTATCATTTGTCAATTTGTAAATACAAAATAAACGAATTTCGTAAATTTCATTATAGATGTTTCTTCCAATTTTTTCTTCTCTTTTCTCTTTTCAATTACGTTTTCATTTTCATCGAATGCAAGATTAAATTGCTTACAAATCCTTAATAAATAAGTTTACCCTCAAATACAACCGGGGACAGTTTGTGTGGAAAACAGAGACGAGAAGAATCTTCGAGGCTTGCGTATTCGAGACGTCGAACAGAAGAAGAAGAATCCATTTCTAACGCTTTATACGCGAGGTGTTTCGTGTGAAACGAGCTTGTTTCTTAGCAAAAGGGAGGATCTAAACGCGCGCGCCACTGACAGGGGTTGATGCAGTTATTCCTTTCCCCACCGGGCCACCCCTCGTCGCGAAGCGGCTCGCGGGGTAGGCTGTGTGGGAGCTTGTGACAGAAGAAGAGAGGGTGACTCACCCCCTGCGTGCGCTGCGTACTTTCAAGTGCATAGCACCCACAACCGAGCCACGCGTGACTAGACACCGTTTTCAAGCAAAGGGGGCCACTGGAAATTAGATTTTAATACGTTCACGGTGCCTTCCTTTGCGGAACTCCAAGGTGAGATAATGAGACTGGTGTAAACGTGGTGCTCGTGACGACGAATTTGAGACATTTGAGGGGAGATCGGGTTTCAAGATTATTATATTTATGTAACGAACGACGATAGAATAAATCAACCAAGAATTGGAATTGAATTGAAGAAAATGATGCGATAATAATGATGATCGGCGGAAACGTGTTTGCTCATTAATCGATTAATATTCGAATTTGTATTTTAAGTTTCTTTCCTCCACTACTTGTTTGTCTCTTTAGTTAAGAATTAATAAGAATTTTAAAGAAGTGACAAGGTGGAATTTCAGTAGTAAACCTACAAGAGAAATCGCATTCTGACTCTCGAATTCTGCGCTCCGTACGATCCATCTATTTCACAAATATCGAATAATCCAATATATCGATATATCGAAGCGAAATCCAACTTTCGAATCGCAAAATAATGTATATTCTCCGAGGAAAAAGACGAAGCCAAAGAGGCAAAGAGAAGGGTTTCAAGAGAAGCGAGCGAAAAAAGAAAAATGCGACGGAAAAAAGTAACGATCTCGGCCCATGAAAGTAATTCGAAGGCGGACACCGAGGCGTGCAAGCAGGCAGTCGGTCTCCATCTGGCGCGAACTTATCGCACGTACCCCTTTTCGCCGGGCTGCGTGATTCGAGGTTGAGCGCATGCGCTCGGCTACAACACGCGCCCTCCGATGAGCCTTCCGCACGGTTGAGCATTTCCACCATTCAGAATCGATGATGTCACGAAGCGGAGCCAGCATCCCCACCGTTCCATACAGAGGAGGGTGGTGGTGGCAACGTTGCCCTCCGCCCATTGGTCCAACGTACTCGACGTACCAACACGAATCGCCGGGTCGCGAGCACGACCCAACGAGAGTCCGCAAGTCGTTGCGTGCCAGTCCGTGCGTGTGCTTTACCTAATAATATTTCCACGGCCAGCAGTGCCCGCTAGTGCTCACCGCCGCTTCTCTCTCGTCTTTTCCCGGCTTCTTGGTCTCTCGCCCTTTCTCGTTCGCTCTTCATCTCTCTCTCTCTCTCTCTCTTTCTCTCTTTCTCTCTCTCTCTGTCTCATTTTCTATCTGTCTGTCTTTCTCTCTCTCTCTCTCTCTATCTCTCGCTTTCGTTTTATCCCGCTCTGTCGCTACTGTCTTTGTCTCGCTCACGACCGTTCTATAACCCCCGTGTGTGGAGGTTCGCACGGGGGTCTCTTCACAGAGAGAGAGCCAAGAAAGCAGAAGAATCACGCTGCAGAGCAGCACGTGTGCTGCGCTCGTACGGATCGTACGAGCCACCCCCGTATATTACATATTTCTGCGTGCACGTTCAGAGATCCAGGTTCCAGGTTGGATTTTGGTCGCGAACGATCAATTCCTCGCGATATATCGAAAAGGAGAGAGCACGGTCTCGATAATCGATATATATATATCTCGATTCGATATTCTTCGTCTTGGATCGAATCGATTCGATCTGTGGAGAAAAGTGCATATGGGGAACGCGATCTATTTGGAATCATCAACGATCGATAAATACGCGTAATATTCGGAAATAAGCTGAATATCGATCTCGCCGGTTAGAGAGATCGATCGATCGATCTTCGTACTATCTCGGTTTGTTTCGATTTGATCCGGTGTTGTTCGTTGAGAGGAAAAGTTGCGTGCGGGATTTTGTAACAGTGTTTGGGACACGTGAGAGTGGACTGTAGCAGTCTGAACATCACGCCGTCACGTGCTTTCGTGAAAATTGTACCAAAGTGCACCATCGTGTGACGATACCACGTTGCCTATTCCGGATTCATCGTGCTACTCTCTGAGAACGGTGATTGGGAGGACAGCGTCGGCCGACGGCAGCTTTTGGTACGTAATCACGTGACTTTGTTATTATTGAATTTATGTATTATTTAACAATTTTCCTGCGATTCTACGCGAAAAGATTGATTGATATTTACGTAATGTGTATTGATACAGTAAAAAGTTCGTTGGTAAAGGTCTTTTAAAAATCGAACGTGAAGTTCGATGATTAGGTTAGGTTTTATCATTTATGAATAATCGAGAATTTCGTAGAGTTCGTTGTATCATGTTCGTTGTTAATTATGTAATTTTTGCTTAAATTTTTTCGTTGGATTATCTTTTTGCGATTTGAGAAAGATGTTTTATAAATAATCTAATTTGGAACTTTTAAAAATACGAAGTATACGAAGAACGAACGTACGAAAAGTGTATCGATTATTTCAATGATACGTATTTTTTAATATTACTTCACTATTAGAGATCTAAGAAAAATATTAAAATATTTATCGATAAATTGCAATGTTTTTCACATCATATAATACTTTAATTGAACATTGAGAAAATCGAAAAAATTGACATCGAAATTTTTTGCGATTTTATTAGAGAAATACAAACAAACAAAATTTACATTAAAATCAGGATTCTCTTATGTTCATATTCAATAATCAGTTATCATAGAAAATTATTTGATTCAGATCATTAATGTTGAATCGAGAAATTATTAATTGATCGAGCAATAAAAACCCGAGTTAATTGCTTTATTACTCTTGAGAAGTAGGTATTAATTCAGTTGATTGAATTTTCAACCTTATTCAAAAGTAACTAATGAGAGGAAATCTTCTTCTACTTAGGTTAACACGATTTTGCAATAATTTACTTTTGAAACAGATTATTGATTCTCGATATAAAATACTTTTTTTTTTAAATAATAAAAATAAATATTTCTTCAATTAGAATATATATATATATATATATTTTTTGACGATTAAATATTCTACGTATAAAAAATCATATCTTTAAAAATATATCATTAATTAATTCATGCGAAACAGCTTCGTTGCTAAACGATTTTCTCTCTCTCTCTCTCTCTCTCGTTATATCACTCTTCAATAATATTACGATATCAAAACAATATTCGATACGTTTAAAATAATTAAAAATCCACACGATCCGATTTTTTTTTCACAAACAAAAATTCAATCGTTGAAACGACGTTTAATTCAATGTAGTATACAAATCCATTCCCTAACACGTTAATCCGAATCCGGTATTATGCGAAAAGAAAAACCGTCTCTTCTTTCCAGATTATCCATTTTATCATTCGTTTTCATCGTTTAAACGATGTCTCTCGTTCGCATCAAAAGCGGCATGTTCTCCTGCGTAATCGGTTTTCGAGAAACGTGACTCTCTCTCTCTCTCTCTCTCTCTCTCTCTCTCTCTTTCTCTCTGTCTCTCTCTCTGGTGTAACACGCGTTTCCGCTAAATACTCACCCCTTGGCGCGTCGCCGAAAGGAGGAAGCAACCCTCGCGCTTGTCTTGCCGCTTAATAGTCAGTATCAGCGGTGAACGCGAGTACGCGGTGCGTGTGCGAGGATGCAGATTGCATACACGTAGCGTATAATACAGCTTAAGGCACAATACGCCCTCTATGGGCGCGCTATATCAGGGATAAATGTGATTGAACGGTACGTTGGGCCCTGCTGTCTCTGTTCCGTGTTTCTCCCGCTTTTCAACGAAGCGCGCATCCCTTTCCCAGTGGTTCCACTCCAGGCTGGGTGAGATTTTTCTCTTTTGTTTAATCCGACGAAAAAAAATTGTTTAAAAATCTACTAAAATCTACTAAAAGGTATATTAATAATTAATGGACATTTAATAAGATGGATGCAGATCTTTCGTTTAATCTGTCGAAAAAATTGTTTAAAAGTCCGTATACGAATATTTAACGGATGAGATTTTCTTAGTCTGAGAAATTAATATTTGTGAATTTAACATTTAACTTCTTGGCTTGTAACGATGTCTCTGTTTATTATGCTTAATTGGAGATTATCATTATTATCAATTTTGAAAGCTAAAAAAATTTTTAATATCCTCTTTGCAAATTTTATTTTAACAAAGTTTTATTACGTAATCAATTCAGTAGGTATTTCTTTATCAAATACGCTTTTCTTTATCAAATACGTTAATAATAAAAAATATTTCCCATTTATAATGAAAGAGAAATTTCTCCCTTTTCGAATAAAAATAATTTATCCCGTGACAAATCCTTTCCTAGTTTCTCGACATTACATCTAGTTATACACCCGGAATATCTGTCTGCCTGGCATATCCCCGGTTTCCCCGTTTCTCTTTCATCGCATCGCTGGCACACTATTATGGTGTAATTAGGCAATAGACTACACGACTCGGCCGTGTAAAGCTCGTGAAGCGAAACGGGCTCCCGTATATTCCGCGGTGAATGCCTCGAATGTACAAGTGTTGGACACCCCGCGGTGACATTCGACGCACACATTGTGCGATCTCTGCCTCTTTCCCCGAGTCGAGGGTTCGTTGTTCGCTCGCGCAGCCTTTCCTGCCTGCGGCCCGCTCCGTTTCGACGCTTAAAAATTGTTTTCCACGCCCGTCCTTACGAGGCCTCTTAGTCGGAGATCGATCGCGTAGATGGAGAGCCGATCGAGCTCAGTCTCGAAAACTGGATTCTACGACCCCTTATACCCCATCTGTCCCGAACAATCGGATTGGATTCGGTTGCCGCGGCAAAGAATCGGCAAATTGGCGTAAGTAGTTTGGTAATTTGATCAGATGTGATCACGATTGATTCAATTAGGGTAATAATTCAGGAAATAATTTCAAGGAAGTAATTTCAAATTGTGCACATTACAAAGTACGTTGAATAAAAATATATTTGTGAAAATTATTATGTTAATTGTTTCGTGTCGGGTTTCTTCGAACAGGATTAAATTAAATGGAAACAGAATTTGGGTGAAATTTTACGAAGATAATGCAGATGACGAAACGTATAATTCGTCATCAAACACGATTCGTAGGCGAAAACGTTGTAAAAACATATGTAAGTAGAGATTTTCCTCCTGGAAGAGCGGAATTGCATTAAAGCAAATCGTTTTACACGCCTCGAGTGGCTTCCATAAGATCTATAATCGTTTAACGGCCAGTTAACTATACATATTATTAACGTGTCGTTAAGCAGCTGTGGATATCGTGTAAATGATATACATATGTATGTGCATTAACGTTGATCAATGGACCGTTCTACCGATTTATTTTATATATAAAAACTGCCATCACAGGAAAATAAATTATCCTAAATTCGTTAAATTTTTCCTACTTATCCTCACTTATTCTTATCTTCTTTCTTACACGACGAGACTTTACACACAAGTGAAGTATGAAATGTGAAAAATTTTGCTTTAAAACTCCTTCCCTTTTCTCTAAATTTCTATCGTTCTCGCGTATATAATTTATCGTAAAAGTAGGACAAACGAAGAAGGATAATAATTTATCCTAATTTAATCTTTTAAAGTTCCGTTGTTGATAAAATAATTTTACACGTACGAAATATCCCCTAGGAACGTTATTTCTCTTTCCTTAATAAATGAATTTCCTTAATAAATGGAATAAATGATAAAATTTTGAAATAAAAGTATTGCGGGGCAAATTGCAAGGGGAAAGAAATTTAACAAAATTAAACAAATCACGGATACAGAGTTTCTCTACGAGATAATGGAAAACAGATTCGTCGATATCTGTGGAAGAGACATTTTTCTTTTTTTTTTTTTGAAAAAAAATTCACACACCTGCCGTATCTCTCACGCGAAATAGTCCGAAATAGCTTTTAAACCGCGATATTAAAAAAACAAAGGAGGAGCGAGGATATATAATCGCGTTAAATTCGGATAAATTCACAATTTCGCCACCCTTCCCCGCCGCTAGTATTATTAATTAATGCGCGTAAGCGGGACAGAATGGCGGCAGGAAGTCAGAGCGCGTAGCGAGCAGTTAATTCCTGCGGGTGTATTACACGGGGGTGGATTCGAGAGTGGTGCGTGGAGCGGCGCTGGTTTGCCGGTGGTGATGCTGCACGCCATTAACAGCGTTTCGCCGGAAATGTAAAGCATAATGGGCCGCCGCCGCTAGCTTTCGCGGATACGAGACCTGTTACGAGATCCGCCCGTATGCGACACCGACCCCCGTTGTTTCTCTCGTTGTTTCAAAAAGTCGAGGCCCTCCTCCTCCAAGATTTTCGAATTTTTCCAATTTGTTTCTTTTCAAATTTTTTTCTCCTCGAAATATGTATTCGACAGCTTACAGTTACTCGATGAAATTATTGTGGATTACGCTGTTGTTATTGGTTGTGAAATTTCTCGTTGTTTCAAGAAGTCGAGGCTCTTTTTCTCCAAGATTTTCGAATTTTTCCAATTTGTTTCTTTTCAAATTTTTTTCTCCTCGAAATATGTATTCGACAGCTTACAGTTACTCGATAAAATTATTATGTGGACAATTATTATTATTAGTTGTGAAATCTCTCGTTGTTTCAAAAAGTCGAGATCCTCCTCCTCCAAGATTTTTGAATTTTTTCAATCCTTTTCTTTTCAATTTTTTTCTCCTCGAAATATATATTATGATAGCTTACAATTACTCGATTGAATTATTGTGGACAATTATTATTATTGGTTGTGAAATCTCTCGTTGTTTCAAAAAGTCGAGGCCCTCCTCCTCCAAGATTTTTGAATTTTTCCAATTTGTTTCTTTTCAAATTTTTTTCTCCTCGAAATATGTATTCGACAGCTTACAATTACTCGATAAAATTATTGTGGATTACGCTATTATTATTGGTTGTGAAATCTCTCGTTTTTTCAAGAAGTCGAGATCCTCCTCCTCCAAGATTTTTGAATTTTTTCAATCCTTTTCTTTTCAATTTTTTTCTCCTCGAAATATATATTATGATAGCTTACAATTACTCGATTGAATTATTGTGGACAATTATTATTATTGGTTGTGAAATCTCTCGTTGTTTCAAAAAGTCCTCCTCCTCCAAGATTTTCGAATTTTTCCAACCCTTTTCTTTTCGATTTTTTTCTCCTCGAAATATGTATTGGATAGCTTACAGTTACTCGATAAAATTATTGTGGATTATTATTGGTTATGAAATCTCTCGTTGTTTCAAAAAGTCGAGGCCCTCCTTCCAATCCGTTCTTTTTCAAATTTTTTTCTCCTCGAAATATGTATTCGACAGCTTACAATTACTCGATGAAATTATTGTGGACGATTACGCTATTGTTATTGCTTGTGAAAGTAATATAATTTATTTTAATTAGATATGGATGTAATAGTAATAATAATGTGTGTTGATAGTAGGATATCGAGACACGTAATGGAATGATTCGATTTGCGTGCGAAAGTAATAAGAGCAACATCTGTTAACAGATATAGAATAAATTGGTGCAATGCAAATCGAGGAATCGTAGTAGAGTGAGAATCGGAGGTCGGTAAATCGACAGACTTGGTGTCTTGTAAACAGAAGCACGATCTTGTTTGCGCTCAGTTGCGCATAATCCGAGGTAATCCTCTTGCGAATACCTTTCTCCTCTTTATCTCTCTTATTCTTCCCTTTTTTTTTTATTATAATCACAAAAATATCCTATTACAATCGATATCTATTATATACGAAACAGTGTACAAATATATTTATAATTTTATTCGATAACTCGGTTCAAAGAAAATACAATTCTAAACCCATCCTCCTCCTCCTTTGACGATTATCTTATTTATTTATCCATTCGACTACTCTATATTTTTTTTTCCCCCTTTTCTTTTTACTCTTTTTTCTTTTTTTTTTGCGAAATAAAACTACTTCATCTCTCTTTCCTCTTTCTATCCATGAATCTTTCGATCCATAGAATCATCGTCTGTTCGACGACTGCCGTTATTCACGTGACACAAGCGGCGGTTTAAAATCGTCAATTCACCTTGTAGCGGCCGCGATCGTTTCGAATAAAGGCCGCCATCGTCGGCGACGATGAACCGTGTTTCGCGTTTCATTTTTTTTTTTTTTTTTTTTTTTTTTTTTTTTTCACGCAACCCCGCCCCATTGAGACGCGAGACCACCCTCTGTCGCCCGTGTGCTCCGACAGCTCCGCTGAAAAATAACGATTTCAGGATTTATTGCGTCCTAATTAGTTCATTACTTCTCCCCCTCCTTTCCCTTCCTCCTCCTCCCCCCTCCCGTCTTTTCATCTCGTCGCGGCTCACAAAGCAACGCGTGTGCACGACAGACACTTTGCGCGTTTTCTTTTTTCTTTTTTTTTTCTTTTCTTCTTCTTCTTCTTTTTTTTTTTTTTTTTATTAACTTTACCTTTATCGCGGATTACATCCCCCTCCGCCCCTTTGAACGAAAACGAATCATTGTTCGCTCGACGAAGATTCTTCTCCTTTCGCCTCGTTCCCTCTTCTCGTTTCATTTATTCTCCAAAAGACACTTTGAACCGTATTATTCCATAAATCTCCATCCCCGAATTCTATCTCGTCCGAATGGAAAAATTTAAATTAAAAATTCGAAATGCTGATTAATATATTTTTGATAAAAAAATATATATTTTTTCTTCAGTATTTTCTTCAGAAGAATTAACAAATATTAATCAATAAAAGATTCTTTGAACCTTTCAAATTCTTCGAATGAAAAAATTTAAATTAAAAGTTCGAAATTGATTAATATATTTTTGGTAAAAATATATATATATATTTTCTTCAGTATTNCCAAAAGACACTTTGAACCGTATTATTCCATAAATCTCCATCCCCGAATTCTATCTCGTCGGAATGGAAATTTAAATTAAAAATTCGAAATGACTAATATATTTTTGATAAAAAATATATATTTTTTCTTCAGTATTTTCTTCAGAAGAATTAACAAATATTAATCAATAAAAGATTCTTTGAACCTTTCAAATTCTTCGAATGAAAAAGTTTAAATTAAAAATTCGAAATTGATTAATATATTTTTGGTAAAAATATATATATATATTTTCTTCAGTATTTTTTTCAGAAGAATTAACAAATATTAACCAATAAAAGATTCTTTGAACCTTTCAAATTCTTCGAATGAAAAAATTTAAATTAAAAATTCGAAATGGATTAATATATTTTTGGTAAAAATATATATATATATTTTCTTCAGTATTTTTTTCAGAAGAATTAACAAATATTAACCAATAAAAGATTCTTTGAACCTTTCAAATTCTTCGAATGAAAAAATTTAAATTAAAAATTCGAAATGCTGACTAATATATTTTTGATAAAAAAATATATATTTTTTCTTCAGTATTTTCTTTAGAAGAATTAACAAATGTCGACCAATAAAAAATCCTTCGAACCTTTCAAATTCTTCATCTGAATGAAAAAATTTAAATTAAAAATTCGAAATGCTGACTAATATATTTTTGAAAAAAAAATATATATTTTTTCTTCAGTATTTTCTTCAGAAGAATTAACAAATATTAACCAATAAAAGATTCTTTGAACCTTTCAAATTCTTCGAATGAAAAAATTTAAATTAAAAATTCGAAATTGATTAATATATTTTTGGTAAAAATATATATATATATTTTCTTCAGTATTTTTTTCAGAAGAATTAACAAATGTCGATAAAAGATTCTTTGAATCTTTCAAATTCTTCGTACGAATGAAAAAATTTAAATTAAAAATTCGAAATGCAGACTATGAATATATTTAGTTATAAAACAATATTGAGTAACGTATATCGTATTTGTACTATACAAATAATTGATAGCTCTAACAATAACAAGAATCGAATTTAAGGGATTAATTACAAAACAATTAAACTTGCATAATCCTTGAAAATAATAATCCTCACTGTATCACCAACATATTATAACATTTACTTATATTCCTCACCCTTCCGAAAGTATATATCGACACAAATAGCGCGACAATCAACAATCCCCTTATAATAATACTCGACAAGTATCTCTCCTCTATTCGAAATCCCACGAGACCTCGTCGAGTGAGGAGGGGGGGTGCGAACCTCCCCTCTTCACCCGCCTCCTTCGCGACAGATCAAGAAGAGGAAAGAAGCACACACAGCCTTCCTCTCCTCCTATCCTTCCTCGATTCTCGTTCGTTCGCTAATTATCTCTATCCCCCTCCCTCTCCTCTTTTCTTTTCTTTCTTTTTTTTAAATCCACGCTGACAAGTCTCCGCACGCTGCACCTAGCCATCAACGGGGAGGCGAGGAGGGTAATTACGAGCACTCGACGCGACGTCCTCGTGTGACGTTGCGAAAATAAGGGAATATATTTATATATACATAGATACACACGAGTATGAATATATATATATATATACATGTGTCTAAATTTAAAAAAAAAAAAAA
>NW_025220865.1:5969173-6016930 GCF_014066325.1 Apis laboriosa
TCTCTCTCTCTCTCTCTCTCTCTCTCTCTCTCTCTCTCTCTCTCTCTCTCTCTCTCTCTCTCTCTCTGTCTCTCTCTGTATCTGTATCTCTATCTCTCTCTCGCGAGGAGACGCGCGCGATTCTTTTGCTCAACAAGTCGTGCCTTTTCTAGAGGGAACTCGTTACACGGATGGAGCCAATTAGAATCGAGGGACACCTTTTCAATGTTTGTCGCACACGCGCGGTAATTATGGGAACCGCTTCTTCTTCCCATTCGGATTAATACGAACGTCTATTAATTAGGCGTGACTGTGATATTCAGCGGGGGTGAATGGGGTGAGGGCAAGGGAAGGGTGGATGGATGGGGCGGATGGATGGATGGATGGATGGATGGATGGATGGAGGACGCAGCACGGGTTGCTGGCGCGCGTTTCGTTGAGTGTTCTGCTTGCGCGACGAAATTATTTACTTTGTTTTTCTTTTTCTTCTTTTCTTTTTTGAGCGTAGATTTTTCGAAAGGACGAATTCTTGGAGAGCGATATCGTTTTGGAAGTAATTTTTGGAAATGATGCTTTCCTTTCTCCAGCGAAGAAATAAATTATAGAACGATTTTAAGATTAGAAAAGGAATTTAAGAATTTTTTAAATTTAAATCTTAGAATGGTAGGATTTTTACTTGTCGTTAAACGTGGAATTTTTGATAAATAATAATTTGGTTTCATCGATGATAATTCGTAAGGGGAAGGGAAATATCGAAATAGCTTTTTCGAAAAAATGAATTCTTGGAGAGCGATATCGTTTTGGAAATAATTTTTGGAAATGGTGCTTCGATGCTTTAGCTTTCGCCAACGAAGGAATAAATTATAGAACGATTTTAAGATTAGAAAAGGAATTTAAGAATTTTTAAAATTTAAATCTTAGAATGGTAGGATTTATACTTGTCGTGGAATTTTTGATAAACTGGTTCCATCGATGATAATTCGTAACGGGAAGAGAAATATCGAAATAGACGGGTTTCGTTCGGGAAAAGAATAGAAGATCGATTAGAATTGGGAATAGCATCGAACGACACTTGCGCGTCTCGCAGATAAAATAGATTTACACAGGTGTGGACGATACGAGGTATATTTTTGAAAATAGCACGGGACTAATCTCAGAAGTCGTACGCCGTTAAATGGGAAAAGATCTTTGTGCGAAATTCTCGCTCTGCTTTTTAATCCCGCCAATAATCGTAAATACTTTTTCTAATCTTAAATCGTCGACTAATCAACGTGTATTCAGTAGATATATACGTATATATCTTTTTATCGGTGTTAATATTTGAAGAGAATGTTATTTTTGTATGTTAACGGCAAAGTTGAAATTGGAAGATAGATGACGTGAAAATTGGATTGTTCCAGTGACCGGAAGTGCCTAAAGGCCCGAAGATTCTGCCTTCGCAGCAGCTGGGCGCTGCGGTCGCTCCATGGCCGGGCGCCACCGGCCTCCTAGCCTCTGTCACCGCTGACGACATGGCACACAAAGGTAAATTTCTTCCTTCCTTTTTTTTTTTCTTTCGTAATTAAAAAGACAAAAAGTAGACAAAGTGCGTATATAAGTTAAAAAGATATCTAAAACTTTAATGGCTAGAGCAGGTCGAAAACGTACAAATCTAAAATAAATATCCAAAGCACGGTATGGTATGTAACGCGCTATACAAATTCGGGTTATTTATTTATTTAAGTGATCGCTAGGCCATGCCAATTTTTATTTCCTATGTTTTATCAAATAGAAACGAATATCTATTTAAGCTCTATTTTTTTCATCGTATAAATTTAATTCTACGTAAATAATATTGAATGTATATACGTTATTATATAAAAACTCAAAGTTCATTTTCTTTATACTACACGTAGTTTTCATTACGTAGTTTCGAGGGAAGATAGTTACTAGGCTCACGGATGATCTCAAATTTATTCTCAGAAGATCGAATATACGATTTTTTTTTAATAATTTAATTCCACGTAAATAAATAAATAATACGTATTCAATGACCATTTTCGAGAGAGAATAGGCTCACGGATCTTAAATTTATTCTCAAAAGATCGAATATAATACGTAGAATATTTAGTGACTACTTTCGAGAGAAAAAGGCTCACAGATGATCTCAAATTTATTCTCAGAAGATCGAATATACGATTTTTTTAATAATTTAATTCCACGTAAATAATACATAGAATATTCAATGACTACTTTCGAGAAAGAATAGGCTCACAGATGATCTCAAATTTATTCTCAGAAGATCGAATATACGATTTTTTTAATAATTTAATTCCACGTAAGTAATACGTACATATTCAAATAGGCTCACGGATGATCTCAAATTTATTCTCAAAAGATCGAATATACGATTTTTTTTAATAATTTAATTCCACGTAAATAATAAATAGAATATTCAATGACCACTTTCGAGAGAAAAACGCTCACGGATCTCAAATTTATTCCTCCAAGATTCGAAAAGCCCGCCCTTTTTCAAATTTCCCGCCACGCGCAACAACCTCGCGGAATTTAGCGAGAACTCGCGAAACACGGGAGCGATCGAATTAATATCGTGCTTGCTGCATTGGAGAGGGAGGGAGGAGGGGGTGGGGTGGGCGAGGAAGCAGGAAATAGCCGTGAAGCCGAATCGAAACGTCCGAGGAATGGAGAGGGGAGGGGGGGGGGGCCTCGGTTGATGGCTAAGGCGTTTAACCCCATTAGTCCTGAATGGAAGTTCACCCGGGTTCCTCTCTCTTTCACCTCGCCTTTCCAAGTTTCCCTCCTCCCTTCCCTCTCTTAACACGGAAAAGGGGTCCAAAGAGGATGAACAGACGACGTCTCAAGGCTTTCCAAACCCGACACCGGCTCCTGCCCTGTGAAACTGGCTGCTGCTCACTTCACGTATTGATTTCCATTCTCTTCTACGCCTTCCAGGCGAGCCTTCCTTCCTTCCTTCCTTCCTTCCTTCCTTTACGCGCCGTGGGCCGAAAATCGTCGTCGTTCCGCCGCTTCTTCGCGCAGATTTGGGACGAAGACGACGAAGCTCGCTCGATTTCCAAGTGGAAGAATATTTTATTTATCGTTGCGAGAAAAAGAATTTTCACGTTCTCATCCATCTCGATCTTTATCCATCGAGCGAGGAAGAAAAGAAATTCGAATCGAGAAATTTATCCTTCTTCTCCGAAAAAAAACGGTGTTTGAACGAAAAACAGGCGAAACGTAAAATTTAATATCCGTCGTTTTCCATATAGAGGAAAATCTATTCAAAAATCTGGAGAGAGGGATCAATCAAATCCTTTCGCTTTCTTAGCTTTCTACAAGATCGGAGGAGGAGGAGGAGGAGACAGATATCCCTCCTCGGTTTTACGATCTGGAGGAGAAATTAGGTCGTTCCCCTGCACGGGGATGGCAAGGTTAAATGGTCGACAGGGATTAAATCGTGGAAGAATCTGCTCGAAAATCCACGAGTTATCGGCCGAGCGCGGTGAGGTGGGGTGCGTTAAGTTTACCTCGTCGAATCGAAGCCTCGATCACCGTCGGATCGTCGACTCGGTTTTGATCGATCGTCTTTCCTCGATTTCCTCCTTGTCCTCGACAAATCCAGCCCTCCTCCTCTTTTCTTTTTCTTTCATTCCACGGAATGAATCGAATTTCGAAATTTCAAATTACTCTTCAGAGTAATAAAAACTTTTAACTTTCTTTCTCGAGATTTTTTTCTCTTTCGAGATTTTTTTGCATCCGATCTGGATAGATTTTAGATTCGAATGACGTTGCATTGCGTTCGGATTTTTATTTGATCGAAATGGAATCGAGCGTTAAAATGATTCGATGATTAATCGAAAGAAGGGTAGAAAACGATTAAACAGCCCCTCGTTCGAATAAATCTTCGAATCTTTGATTGTGCTTACATTTTTTCATTCTTACTTTAAAAGATATCGTCTCTTTAAAAGATATTTTACAAATAGGAAGGATATTTGATCAAGCATTTTTTCGAATGGCGGTCTAAATTTCAAAACTTTTGCCATTTATAATAATCGAACGAAATAATATAATCGTGCATAAGGATGTTACAAAATCGACGATACGCAAGAAAACCGTAAGCAGAATCGAATATATTCCTCCAAATACGCAGAGAGATGTCACAGAGATATCGACTCGTCCCATGGATCGTGCCCCGTTCAAGCGAAACACATGAAAGGAGAGGGGCGGAAGTAGAGAGTATCGCACGATTTCCGGATACACACGCGTTCGAGCATTGGAAACGCGTCGACAGACGAATCGTCTTCGGTTCACCAGTGGCTGCTCGAGGGGCCGGCAGTTAAGATTGGGGGAGGACTCGAAATAAGAATAAAAGGGGGAGTCCTTCTTCGTTCTTATATGGTAATCAGGGGGAGAGGTGAAAAAAGGAGAGGTGGTGGCTCGAGGCATCGATCTGAATTCTGAATTCCGTGTAGACGGTGACGTCGCCAGGAGGACGTTTTTTCCCTTCTCACTGTATTCCAGGGAATATTACGTTCGAGATCAAAGATATATATATATATATCACAATCTCGTGATTTTTGTGAAGAAGAATTTCGTGAAGAATTTTCCAGGCGTTCGAATAATTTTTCGTGATCGTGATAAAGGGTTGAAGGATTTTTCGATATTTTCGGCAATAATTAATCCTCTTCCTAAATTTCTTCCTTGAATGCGGAAAAAATCTCGTTTCTAATTCCCGTGCGATCATCACGACGTCGAAGTGTTTCTCGGCGAATATAAGGAGACGAGCGTTTTCAACAGCCGAGAAAGAGATTCTCTCTCTCTCTCTGTGTCTCTTTGCAGAAGCGTCAGGGTACAAAAGGAACGAGCTGCTTCTTCTTCGCCTCGACTAAGAAACGGGAGCAGCAACTGTTCCCTGTGCAAACACATCGTTTCCACCGACGACTCTTCTAACTGTTAAACGAAGTAAAAGAAGAAGAAGAAGAAAAAAAAAAAAGAAAAAGAAGAAAGGGAGAGAAAAAGAGAGAGAGAACGAAAAACAGAGACAAAGAAGTAGTATCGGAAGAAGAAGAGGAAGAAGGGGTGGAGGAGCAAAAGGAAGGTATCCTCCTCTCTCTCTCTCTCTCTCTCTCTCTCTCTCTCTCTCTCTCTATCGAGAGAGCTTTGAAATTCCACGGCGACACCCCTTTCCCCCTGCTGGAGGGAAAATAAAAAAGGGTGTCGGTATTTTTATGCGGAGAGGGGGCAGTTACGAATTAATTGAATGACACGGAGGGAGAGGGAGGGGTTGCTCCGTCCCTCGGCTGAGGAAATATGGCTGGATGCGGGGGAGGGGGATCAAAGAAGAAGCCTTTCTATCTGTTTTACGTGACTGTCGGGCCATTTTAAACGGCCACCCATTCCTCAGATTCCACTTTTCTTCCTCCTCCTTTTTTTTCTTTTTTTTGCGAGCAACTTTCGAGAGAACAACTCCAAACGTAATATTTAATTTCTTACATTATTACGAAACGGATAATTAAGGAGGATAATCGAACCATTGGAACTATCATAGAAGAATATATATATATTTCTCTATCCCTCCTCAAAAAAATCTTTCAACATTCGTCACATATTCTCCCCCCCTCTCTCTCTCTCTCTCTCTCTCTCTTAAAAAAGAAGAAAAACTTAAAAATATCCATCGACTCGTCCATCGAGTTCCAAAAAAGAGAGACTCTCGAAAGACAGAGAAGAAATCCTCCCCTCCCCCCTCCAATAAGCATCCCCTTCGAATCCAATATATTATATATATATATATATATATACATACATACATACATATATACATATATACGGTAAACCGACGAAGATAGGAAGCGAACAGTCTTGCATCAAGTGTATTCGACTGTAAAATTCCCTCTTCAAACAGAAACGGGGGGGGTGGCTGGCACATTTGGGCGGCGGCCGGGTTGGAACGGTCCGAAAAGATGAGAAGGCCTTTGAGGAGGAGAAGGGGGAGGGGAGGAGGAGAGGGGGAGGGGAGGTGACCCAAGAGGAATTCCTAAGCCAGCCCGGTATACGCGGAAACGGAGGGAAAGGGGAGGGGGAGAGTTGTACACCGCGAGAGAAAATTCGGCGTTGTAACAAGCGGCACGCGTACGAAATGGGTCGATGGATTAGATTAGATCAGATTGTGAAAGCGGTGGTTCTTGCTCTTCTCGAAAAGCTTAACGGTGCATCGCAAGCATTGGACGAGGGAAAATTGTTGAACTCGCGAGGAGGAGGAGGAGGGGGAAAAATATACGACTCGATATTTTTTTGAGCGGGAAAAAATGAGGCGAGAGAATGGTTTTCGAGATTTCCTCGAATCGCGAGAGGGAATTTTTTCGACTCGGCTAATAAGATTAGAAGTTAAATTGACAATGTGAAAGAAGGAGGAGGAATTGTAAGGAAGATTGGGAGGGGTAATGAATTGGGAGGGACGATGTTTTACTCTCTTGTTTTTTAACGAGGAATGTATGAATCGATCGTGTTGATTGGGCAAAACAATAAATAAAAATGTACGGATTTAGCTGAGTGAATATATTTAACCCTTTGCACTCGTATATATATTCGATAAGGATACCAATCAACTCGGAATTTTTTCGAAAGGCTACTACCCATCAACTCGGAATTTTTTTTCATCAATCAATCAAAAGGAAAGTATTTTTATACGAACATAACATAAATTAAAATTTCCGGTTTAGTAGAAAAAATTAGCAAATAAACATATTTAATCTGCATCTCACACTCTTTTGAAATATGAAAATCTATATAATAAAATCTATATAATAATATATATAATAATATGTTAATAATATAATATGTTAGAGACATCATATTTCTTGAAAACATGATTTTAATTAATTGTAAATAAATTTAATTAAATGAATATTATGTAATATTATCTGGCTATAATTTGACCCCAAATAATGTAAGATGTCGCCTATATGGCGACATACGAGTGCAACGGTAAAATATATAATGTCGCCTATATGGCGACATACGAGTGCAAAGGGTTAATTATACGTGATTGATTGCGTATCTGTTTACAAAATATTTGAAGTACGTGTATCGAGGAAAAAGAAATAGGTAGCAACTGTGAAACAGCGATGTTGCCGGCAACGTTCGATAATAAAACTACATATAGAATTTCAGTGAACTTTAAATTCTGTAACAGATCGAAATTGAAATTATTCAGAATTGTTGATTAATCATTGTCTCGATTAAACGTGTGAGAAATCTACAAGGGGAGGATCGATATTTTTTTTTTTCTAAAAAATAAATGATAAATTATTCTATATAAAAGTTGGATATTAAAAAGCGTTGAAAAAGTAATTTTCGTGTCTTTTTTCTCTTTCGAGAAGAAATGTGTCGAAATTGGTCGAAATTGAAATCGTAAGAAGGTAGAGAATATTCAAAAATCTTAGAAATCTACGAGGGGAGGATCGATACTCTTTTTTCTCTGGAGAATATAAACTAGAATATAGAATAGACGGTTGAAGAAATAATTGGTTAAAAATTTCGAATAATAAATATATCAATTTTATTCGTAACTTCAACAATTTTCCCCATCACTGGAAGAATCTTTTCGAATGTTTGGAATTTTTAGAATAATATTGGAAATTATGAGATTCTTTTCGATAATCATGCATTTTTCTATATGCAAGAAGAATAATTGGGCACTGATTCGTTGAAAACGATAAAATTTCGAATAAAATTACTTATTAAAATGCTTGAAACATTTATTCGTAGCTTTTCATATAATGTTGGCCAATTACGATTATTTCCAATTATTATTATTATTTTGAATAATAAATTATCGAGGTAACTTATGGAAGTAACTTCAACTATTAAATTTTCCCTGTCACTGGGTGAGAGATGGATGAACGTGGAAACGAAATAGATGCTGAGGAAAGTTTCGCGCGTCGAGAAACGACTATACTTAAGTTTTAACGATAAAAAATATTTTTCACATTCTTTTGTAGAAGAAAGTAGATGAAAGGGACGAGGATGTCGATAGCTTTTCTCGCTCTCGTTATTTTCCTCGATGCCATTCTTCCGACGGTTGTGTAAGCATTCCAAATCTGTTCCATATTTAAGAAGCAATATCCAATTTTTAGGTTATCTCTTCGCCGCCATTTTAAACGTAATATTTATCGAGTACTTAATTTCAAAAAATTTTGAATATACAATTCGTACCACGCGATAAATGTATTCATCAAACCGATATTTTAAAATCAATTACATCGTTACTCCATGCATGATAATTATTAAATAAATATTTCATCATCAATACTTCGAGAACAAAAAAATTATATCGAATAATCATTTTAGAGAATATAAATTACTAATTTATATTAATACTATATAAATATATTATAAAATTATTATTAAAATTATATATTATAAATAAACTACTAATTTAAATTTCTTATATTATTCTTATTCTTTGTTATATTACTTATATATTTATTATATTATTTCTTATTCTTTATACACGATCCAGTTCTAAATACTGTTCACTGTTTGAAAAAAGTGAACTCCTATCTCCACTTCAGACGCTTTGTTGACGACCATTTGCAATTCGAATATTCGTAAAAATCGTAAAGATTATTTTCATTTCACAAAGTTACGTTAGAACAATCATCCAAGACCTAAAACTATTAATTATTTTGATATTATTCATAACATTTCGAATTCGAATACGAAATTATAAATTAAATGTAATTTAATTACATTTACGACATCGTCACGAATCGTAATTATCCTAAAGAGATAGACAAATATTTATATTCGTCACGTTAAAATTACTCTACGATTCTATGCCTAACGCTGATCGCGTCGAGGTTTTCAGATATCCTTTCTTGGATTCTCGGTAAAATAGAGAACGATACGAACAATTGCAAATAAAATATAAATATAATAATATTTATATTTTAAATAATATATAAATATCGAATATAAATAAAAATTTTCAAACCTCGAAAGAAATTTTAATATCTACTTTCATTTCTCTTACGTCGATATTATCGATTCGACCGATAAATTTACAGAAGGATTGGCGCGAATGCGACACGATAAATCCGGTGAAAGGGCAGCGTTAAAAGGAACACCCAATCGCGCTGCGCCTTCCGTCTGACCTCCCCTCCCCTCCCTCCCCTCCCTCCACCTCGCCCGTTAAATCAGTGAAACGATCGCGACGGCCGTGAAGAATCCATGAAATTCCCATCGCAATAGGTTCGCGCGGTGACAATGGGCGAGGGGTCGCCCTTCTTTTCTTTCGCCCCGTTAATGAGCTTCCGCGCTAATGCACTCCCTTCCCCCTCCCTCCCCACCCACTCTTCACTTTCCTTTTCCTCCGCGAAAAAATGGATACGTTCAAGCAACCGCTTTTATTCGGAATTTTTAATTTTTAAAGAGATGGATTCTTTTCTCGCCTGCATCGAAATATAAGATAATATTTATAAGATCGATATCGAACAGAACGAAATGTAATAATGCGTGGTAGCATTAATTTCGAACAATTCTTCGATCGATAAAAATTTCCTTCCTTGTTTGTATCTCGTTTAACGAGAGAACGAAATCTGCTTCAGGCCACGCACGTACCTGTATCAAGTGTACTTCTATTTAATATATTATATTATATATTTCAGTAATGCCTGATGGTCGCAAGAATGATGTCTCGCATCACTTGTATTACTGTTTGCAATAGAAGTATTGATGATAGTAATTGTATTGGCAATAATATTGAATAGTATATTTTGGATATTTTAATTCGGATAATTTGGATTATGTGTCGAATACTCTTCGACTAGTAACAGATATACTTCCTAGTTACGGATTATATATAAATTCTCACAAGCACGGTGTGTTCATAAATTATCTAATTCTCGTATCAACTATGACAGACTCAAAATTATTAAGATTACCTCGAAATTAGAAAATTTATCAGAATTATTACCTAAAAATACAAATGTATATAAATGTAATCCTTTGGAAACGATTTTATCCTCCTTCGAAATACGTACCTAATCCTAGCTTATTTGTTTCGTAATAATCGTATAAACACGGACGATGAACGTACGAATGAAAAATGAAATAAACCGCGAGGAAAACGTGTTACACGTTGTTTGAGAAAAAAGTGAGACAGGATTTCCAGCGACAAAAGGAATGGAGAGAGAGAGAGAGAGAGAGAGAGGACGAACAGCACACTGAATAAATATTTTGACAAACCGCTTGAGAGTGGGGCAATGGTTTTTTGGTAGCCATGGGTACGTCGACAACTGCCGGCCTAATTTTCCCCCCCAAACGTTTCCGGAGATTACATCGGATTCTCATTGTGCCGGCCCCTAAGATTCGCCCTTGCCCGACCGAGATCCGTGTACTTTTTTTCGATCGAGGAAACCGAGAGTGTCCTTCACCTTGTCCCCTATTTTTCTCTTTTCTTTTTATTTATTTCGTGTACACGCAAGGTTTAATGATCGTCCCCCCTCGCTACTCGAAAGGAATCTAATGGTTGGTGGTTCGATTTCGAATATTTTTATCCGGGGAAATCTTCTCCTGGAACGAAGGAGCAAAGAGATTTTGCTTTCTTCTTCCAATCTGTATATCAAGTATTATTACGAGTATCAAGAAATATAAACTTTTTTTTTTTTTTTTTTTGTCTCTCAAGGAACCTTGAACTTTGCGAGCTTAACAAATAGCTAGAAAAATCATCTTCTTTCGTTTTCCATTCTATTAATACACGTCAATTGTCAATTAAACTGGAATTTTTATCCACTCGTCCTCGTCGTCGAATCTTTGGCAGATGGAAAATCGAATCGTATCGATGTAAAAGTCGGCAAACATTTCTCATCAATTATCCGTTCTTTTTTTTTTTTTTTTTTTCTTCTGTTAGCGTCCTCTCTGTACTTTTCGACTCAAAAAAAAAATCTCTAACTCGACGCATCGATCCTTCGATCGATCCACTTCGTTTAGAAAACTCTTTACTCCCAGTCATAACTGGCTCGATACACGTGATATATATATATATATAGGTTGCCAATTTTTCATCCTCTTAACAAGATCCCTTGAGCCGATATTCTAAAAATTCTTGGTTCTCAACTTGATAGGTCGCCTAGGTTTCTCTCTCACTTCTTTTATTCCAACGAATCGAAACAATCGACATTGGCCTTCGTTCCATTCCTTTTTAATTTCTCGTCAAATTAAAGGAGAAGGGAAAAGATTCCAACGATAAGAGTATTGTCCCATTAATTTTTCCATCATATTTTCTTTCTTCTTTTTTTTTTTTTTTTTTTTTTTGTAGAATATCGAACTCTATTAACTATTTTGTTTCGTTAGATTTGTTTTTGCTTCGAGTAATAGGGTTACTCGAGTAGAGGAGTTAGAGTCAGAAAAGGGTGAGTTGAGAAATACTGTTTTAAAGCGTACGAATCTGTTCGAGAACGATATATATATATCGGTGGATCGTCGAACTGGATCAGATTCCACTAACGACAGATCGTTAAATAATCGTCAGGGAAAGAGCACTTCGTCGAATCGCGATCCCTTTGAACGATAGTTTAAATCGCGTTCGTTTCGCTCGCCTTTCAAAATAAAAAAAAAAAAAAAAAAAAAAAAAAAAAAAAATACAATCCCAAGTTGAAATATCTGGTTCAAAAGTTTGAAGAAAGGAAAATTCAAAGTAATCAATTATAATCGACGTACGTAAACAAATCAAATTGAATATAATTGATTCGTTTCTAGCACAGATTACCTACGAAATTAAAAGCAAGTATAGATCACGATCGAAAAATTCGTTTCAAATCTGTATGGAATAATTCAACGAGCGTAAATAAAACTTTCGTTTCCTCGAGTTTCCGAATGGAAAAGGAGAGAAGGAAGGAAATTTCGTTCGCCTCGATCGTTCCACTCTTCTCACCCCACCTCCATCGAAAAAAAAAAAAAAGGAAAAGAAAATGGCGTCGACGATCGAGGAAACGCGTCGTTAACGAATGTGAGTTAACAGGACGATAATGAACGTCGTCGCCATTTTTTCGACTCGATTTTCCGAAACCTTCTCTTCGTCTCTCCTTCTCCTTACCCCCCCTTTCCCCTCTCCCTTTCTCCGTTTCGCGCGCTTACGTGCACGCGAGGTAAGGCAAGGAGTGGTGAAAATATTTTTCCCTTCTTCTTTTTTTCTTTTCTTTTCTTTTCCTCGAAGAAAGAGAGAAACCCCCCCGAGTGGTCCTTCAACTTCACGGTTGTGAAACGGTTGTGGATCGTTGCACGAGCACAGTATAATAACGATTCCACCCGCACACCTGCATGGCACGCCAGCCTCCTCGAGGATCCTGACGAGTCGAGTAATCTCGTCCAACAGCCCTGACCTATATACGTGCCTTCGTTACGAGTCTCGAAGACCATCCTCTCCCAGTTGCTTCACGCTTTCGAGATCTTGGGATTAGGGGGAGGAGGGAGGAGGGGTGGGAGGAGAGATTGTTCGCAGGATTGCTGGATGTTGTCCACGTTATCGTTCGATTAGGAATAGATTTGTTCTAAGGGAAGAAACAAATAAGTCGTTGCTCTGGGCGTTCGTAGATCGAAGCTATTGATACGAATTTTTATGCGAAATTTAAAGGAGGGAGGAGGGGCTTTTTAAAATTTTATCAGAACAGTTTGTTAATTATCGTGTATGGGGATGGAAACGGATGATGCGGACCTCGTATTCGAAACAAATTCTTCAAATTTTGCACAATAACTTCTTTACTACGAACGTTTGTACGAACGATAGTACAATAATTTGAAACTTTTTTGGTAAAAAAATTCTTCGTATTCGAAACGAACTCTTCAAATTTTATACTTCTGTACTGCTTGTACAGAACGATATTATAATAATTTGAAACTTTTTTAGTAATTCAATTTCTATAGAATCGTTATATTGTTATTTATAAACAAATTCTTCAAATTTTAGGCATCACAATAACTTCTTCGTATTCGAAACAAACTCTTCAAATTTTACACTTCTATTTATTATTAAATTATTATTATTATTATTATTATTATTATTCAATTATTATTATTCAAATTATAATAATTTGAAATTTGTTTAGTAATTCAATTTTTATAAAATCGTTATATTGTCATTTATAAATAAATTCTTCAAATTTTAGGCATCACAATAACTTCTTCGTATTCGAAACAAACTCTTCAAATTTTACACTTCTGTACTGCTTGTCCGAACGATATAATAATAATTTGAAATTTGTTTAGTAATTCAATTTTTATAAAATTGTTGCATTCTCATTTATAAACAAATTCTTCAAATTTTACGCAATAATATCTTTGTTATTTATATAAAAACCATTACATAACGTAATTTGAAATTTTTTTTAATAATTCAATTTCTATGGAATCGTTACATAATATACTACTATCATTTCCAAATATCCTTTTCAAATTTTTTTAGTAATTCAATTTCCATAGAATCGTTGCATCCTCATTTATAAACAAATTCTTCAAATTTTACGCAATAATATCTCTGTTACTTATACAAAAATCATTACATAACGTAATTTGAAATTTTTTTTAATAATTCAATTTCTATAGAATCGTTACATAATATACTACTATCATTTCCAAATATCCTTTTCAAATTTGTTTAGTAATTCAATTTCCATAGAATCGTTATATCGTTATTTATAAACAAATTCTTCAAATTTTACGCAAACCTCATCACAATAACTTTTTCCTTACTACTTGTACGAACGAAAAATACAATAATTTAATTACAATAATTTGAAATTTTTTTTAAATAATTCAATTTTTATAAAATCGATTTACATCCTCATCTATAAACAAATTCTTCAAATTTTACGCAAATAATATATCTCTGTTACTTATACAAAAATCATTACAATCATAACATAATTTGAAACTTTTTCAGTAATTCGATTTCCATAGAATCGTTACATAATATGCTACTATCATTTCCAAACAAACTCTTCAAATCTCGCGGAAACCACGATAACTCCTCCACACTTATCCAAACGTCGATCGAAATAATTTCTCCTATTTCTCTACCACTTCCAACCAAAATTCCTGAAAAACTTCTTTTAACCCCCCTCCTCCATCGACGCTCTCCAATCTTCCCCCCTCCCCCTCCCCCCTCCCTCCAGTGACCAGTGACGCTCGTCGAAGAGAAAACTGGACCGTGGATCGACAGCCCAGCCCATTTCCCACACCCGATCATTCCGATACGTGGGCTAATTATGTCAAAAGCTTCCCCCCTCCCCCTCCCTCCCCCCTCCGTCCCGGGGGGACGCGGACACGAGTCCCATGGGAACAACACGGCGGCCGAACAACAATGCCGAGACCCGTTCGACCGTCATTGTGCACCTTGTGCCCGATTATTGTGTACGTTAAAAGAGCCCCCTCTCCCCCCCTCCTCTCCCTTTATTTCTCCTGATTTCTCCAACCAACGACCCCCTCGTAGCCCCAGCTTCCGCGTCGAGCTTTTCGAGATATTTTTCGCAATATTTCGGGGGGAAAGAAAGGAGGGGTGAGACGTGTCCCTTCGCGAGATCAGGATTTCCTAGGATTTTCTGCTTCTCTGTTTCCTAGTTGTGTGAGCGCGGATCGCGACATCGCACGCGGATTACCACACCGGGAACATATGTCGTGTTTCTTATTGTGATGATGATTTTGGATTTTATTTGGTTTTCTCTCTCTCTCTCTCTCTCTCTCTAAGGGTGGTTCTTTTTTGGGTTAGTTATTTATTTTATTTCGAGAAAGATTTATTTCGAGGGATTTTCGACGGGAAAAATGTTTGGATATTATTCGTTATTTATCGACTCTTACGTTACGAATTATTTTATATTTCGGTGGAAAGAAGTGTCGAGGAATTGATTAATTAATAGGAAGGAAATATAACATTATTTTCTATAGTGTTTCTCATTGATCTGCATATGATGCGTCTAAACCTTCGGGGTTAGAAAATTTTCTTGTCTCTCGTAATACGTAAAGCTCGTTATTTATATATATATATATAAAACGATAGTTAATAAACGTAATTTCGTAGTTAAGATAATAATTGTACACGAATGATACATCAAAATAATTAATAGTGTTTCGAAAATATTTCAGTTTCCGGTCTTATTATCCTAACTTCGTAAATGAAAATATTTTTCACGATTTTTTAAATATTCGAATTACAGCGCGATACTTCTTTCCACCTTATCTTTATCTTTATAATCTTTCTTATATCTTTCTTATATCTTTATAATCTTTATCTTTATAATCGTACGATTTTTCTTTCCTTCGTATCTTTTTCCAATCACTAAAAATAAGACCGACACTCAAAATCTAAAATATTCTCCATTCATTGCGAATCAAGGCACACGAATGATACATCAAAATAATTAATAATATTTCGAAAATATTTCCGGTCTTATTATCCTAACTTCGTAAATGAAAATAATTTTCCCGATTTTTGATGATCTTTATGACCTTTCTTTCCTTCTTCTATCTTTTTCCAATCACAAATTAAAAATAAGACCGACACTCTAAAATCTAAAATATTCTTCCAATCATGGCGAATCAAGGTGTCTCCACGAAATCTTCCTAAAATGGAAAACACTCTCCTCCGTTTGATCATCCTAAATCTCAAAAAACAAACAAACAAGTAAAGACAGCAAAATCGTGCTCGAAATCGTTATCATTGAAACGGTCAGATGGCGGAAGATAACGAAGGGAAGTGAACGGGGTGGGGAAGGAAGGCCGTGGACGGGCCTTTTCCACAAGGTGCACCCGGAGAAGCGGCTCTGACAGATCCGTTGGCGTGGAATAACGCGTTTACGAGCTCTTTGTCCGCTCCGCTTTGGCCCGCCTCGTGCTACCGTTCCCGCTACACCTCCCCCCCCTCCCTTGATCTAGATCTATTCGAGGCGGAGAGAGCTCGAAGGCACAGGTTGGTTCCCCAGGTAATTGGATAATTCGGGCCCTAAACAGCGGCGAGGGAACGCGATTAACCGAAAATATTCGCGCGCCTGTTTCCTTTCGCAAAGAGAGAAAGTTGTTGTTGTTGTTGCGTGCCGCGCCTCCTTCGAAAAGAACGAGTTCGAAATAAGATTCAAAATAGATTAGAGCAAGTATCGTTGAAAGTTAGCTTTTGTCTAAAAAGGTGTCTCTGATCGAAACTCAAGTTTTGAAATTTTCGTATCATATTCGTTTAAAACGAATGGATCAATATCCAGAATCTGTCAACAACTCGTATCGATCTCTGAATAGTATCATGGATGAAAAAAAAAAGAAAGAAAGATAAAAAAATAGAGTACAAATAATAATTTTAAACTTTCAAAATTTTTGTATCGACGAATGTTTGAAATGAATATCCAGAATTTGCCAACAACTTGTATCAATTCCTGAATACCAATGATAAGAAAGAAAGAAAGAAAGAAAGAAAAAAAGGAATTAAAATAAAAACAGACATTTTAAGTAAATTTGAACTTTCAAAATTTTCGTATCAATCCCTGAATAGTATAATGAATAGTAATCTAACCTAACCTAACCTAACCTAACCTAACTATCGACGAAAAAAAAAGAAAGAGAGTAAAATAAAAACAGATTTGAAATATATTTAAACTTTTAAAATTTTCGTATCAATCCCTGAATAATATGACGAATAATAACCTAACCTAACATAACCATCGACGAAAAAAAAAAGAGAGTAAAATAAAAACAGATTTGAAATAAATTTAAACTTTTAAAATTTTCGTATCAATCCCTGAATAGTATGATGAATAGTAATCTAACCTAACCTAACCTAACCTAACCTAACTATCGACGAAAAAAAAAGAAAGAGAGTAAAATAAAAACAGTTTTGAAATATATTTAAACTTTTAAAATTTTCGTATCAATCCCTATAATAATATGATGAATAATAACCTAACCTAACCTAACCATCGACGAAAAAAAAAGAAAGAGACTAAAGTAAAAACAGAGATTTGAAATAATAAACTTTCAAAATTTTCGTATCAATCTCTGAATAGTGAAATGATGAATAACCATCGACGAAAAAAAAAAAAAAAAAAAAAAAGAAAGAAAATAAAATAAAAACTTTGAAAATTTTCGTCTCGACAAATGTTTAAAACGAATTAAACGTGCAACAATCTGCCAATGACTCGTATCGATCCCTGAATAGTACCATCGACGATAAAAAGAAAGGAAAGAAAAAAAAAAGAAAAATAAACATCCCCATACAAAGTAGAAATCTCGAGTGTCATCGAGCGAAACCACCTTACAAAAACACGTCTCACTCTTGACCACGAACTCAAGACCAACCACCACCTCTCGTGTACACGAGACCCAACACTCGTGTTCACGGTTGACGCCTTTCGAAGAATCATCATCCCCTCGCGGCAGAAGGTGCGTACATCTGGCCGACGCACGATCGTTCCCCCCCTCGGTTACAAATAGGCGATCGAATCGGATGAATCGAGTTGTCAATGCGGAGGCCATTAATAACGCTAATAACTGTCGGTAGCGTTCGAATATATTTCGTGAAAAGCTCCTCTCGATCGAGAAAAAAGAGAGAGAGAGAGAGAGAGAGAGAGAGAGAGAGAGAGAAGGGGGAAGAAAAGAAAGAAAGAGCGAAGAGCGCCTTTTGGAACGTGGGTCAAAGCACGCGGCAGATTGGCTACAAACAAGCGACACAACAAATACTCGAGTTCCTCATTGTGCCTATTCGCGAGGACAGTGGATGGTTTCGGGGATGGTAAGAGAGAGGGATGCCGGATTCCGTGAAGAACTCCTCATTTTCAAAAACATGTCCGCAACAATGAGGCTATTATTACGATCGCGGCTCTCTCTCTCTCTCTCTCTCTCTTTCTCAGTTTTGTCAAAGCTTTTCCCTAAACATTCGTTCGAAGAATCGTTTTCTTACCTGCCGGTCACTCTTAGCTTGACCCTCGTCAATTCGTTTTCAACTGTGTTAGGTGTCTCAATATAGTAGTAGGTAAGATGTACACGCGAAGAAAGAGAGAGAGAGAGAGAGAGATGCTACGGGGATTTTTCATCCCCGGGAGAGGGACGATTCTCGCCGACAGAAAGAAGTTTTGCCGACGATACACGGTTATTTTTGTATTGTGCGTCTCGTGTCGTAGGTTGATAGATTGGAATCGGTGGTCTCTTGGTATTGGCTCGTCTGAAGGGGAATATTATAGATCGGCCTGTTAAAGGTATCGAGACTCGTGTTATTTCCCCGTCGATACGAAGGTGGTAGGAGAACGAGTGCAAGATTGATATATTTTCCTCGATCAACATCAGATTTTCTTCTACTTTCTCTCTCTTTTTTTTTATTTTATTTTTTATCATATTTTCCATATATATTCGCTTCTTCTTCTACGAACAAAATTCGTTCGTTTCAATCCCTGCGAGTTGAAAGAATCTCGTTCGAGTAATAGTCTCGTCCCTCGGCCAATTATTCGAAGTTTGCATTTAAAATCGGCGAAATCGGAAAAGCAAACTATATAGATCGGTCGTTTCCTCTTTCATCCTCTCGAGCGATTATCCTCGCCGAGTGTAGAAACGTTCGGCACCGCGAAGGTACTCGAGGCCAAGTGGGCATCCCTTGACTCCATCCATCTCTCCATCTCTCTCTCTCTCTTTCTCTCTCTCGCTCCTCCCTCTTAGAAGTTGAGCGGCTTGAAATGGTTCCAGGGGGGTGTCTTGTTCATTCATTCCCCGGAAACACTTGTGCGCGGACCCGATTGAGACACCAACCAACCAGAGATGAACCGACCTTAATAGCCCGCTAACCGTTTGTCACAGAACGCATTGTAAGGACTTTGCAAGTCACTTCCATGCTTGTCGCGAATTTTCCCTCTTTGGATAGAGGGATGGAACGAAACGCAATATCGAATATCCTTCTCGATCGTTCGATAATACCATTCCTTGCTTCGAGGTAATTTCGATTTTTCATATATAAGAAATTAAAGATTTTGAAATCCACCCTTGAGAGAAACAGAGAAAGTTATACCATTGAAATCGGTTTTTGTTTCATCCCGATATCTCGATCCGTTGCCGAGATACAAAGAGTCAAAGTTTGTTCTGTTTAACGTATTAGCTAATGGAGATTACGAACGGGCTCGTGACCTATATATTTTTCCTTGAAACGCGTAATAAAACGCGTTTTTGCAGGAATTATGTCCAGTCAGTTGTTTGTTTGGAATTTGAGATGGGTCAGTGAGACGAGATGCGAACGAGATCGAGTAAACGAACGGAGATAGTAAAAATTACATTTTTCTTTACGCGAAGATATCTCAGGGACCGAAAGTCGTATCGAGATAAACGAAAAAGCGTTTTAAAGGGCAAGATTTTGCGCTTCCAACGATCGTTCACCCATCGATAACGAATCACTACGTTCGAAGTTATAGCGGTTCAAAGTTTTCTTAATTTTAATAGGATTCGATGTAAAATTGCTAGTTTAAAGTGAACGATTAAAAATTAACTTTTCTTTACGCGAGGATATCTCGGGAACCGGAAGTCGTATCGAGATAAACGAAAAAACGTTTTAAAGGGCAAGATTTTGCGCTTCCAACGATCGTTCACCCATCGATAACGAATCACTACGTTCGGAGTTATAGCGGTTCAAAGTTTTTCTAATTTTAATAAGATTCGATGTAAAATTGCTAGTTTAAGGTGAACGATTAAAAATTAACTTTTCTTTACGCGAGGATATCTCGGGAACCGGAAGTCGTATCGGAATAAATGAAAGAGCGTTTCAAAGCGCAAAGTATCGCGCTTTTAACAGGCTTTCGTTCGTTGATAAAGAATCGTTATCCTCCGAGTTACAGCGGTCCAAAGTTTTTTAAATTTTTAATTGGCGGAAAGAAAAGAAATAAAAATCTACTGGCAAATATGTAATAAGCTTATCGGCGAGAATCGGGACAATCAATTAAAACGATGTATCCGCTTAACGCTCGAGCCGAAAATTCAAAGGGTCGAGCCTAAATTCCAATACCTCGGCCGGTTCGCGCCATCGTCCCGTGTAATTGATTACATTACACCGTGAAACGGGAGGACCACCTGGAACTTGGATAAAGAGTAAAAAAGGGGAGAAGGAGGAAGCGGCAAAAGGAAGGACGTCGGAATAAGAAGTCGCTCGGATGATGAATGTGCCGTCTGAGCCGTCGCGTCACCGAGGCTCTGTTTCTCGTTTGTAAACGAGCTTCCCCTCTTTTTCTCCCGTCTGCATAGATACACCAGCCATTTCTCGAGGTGCCCTATCATCGAGGAAGAAGAACGTTCTATCTACACTTTGTTTATACGAACCTGACCATTTATCTTTGAACGAAAAAAAAAAAAAAAAAAAAAAANAATGGAAAGAAGAGGGGAAGAAAAAAGAAAAAAATATGGACGAGCCATCGTCCTCGATTAAATTCCAAGGAAGGGTTTTTTCTCGGTTTTTCGTTCGTAGAGTAACGGTATAATGGGCTGATTCGTTATCATGAAAAACAAAAGGAGAACGGTGATCAATTATCGATTAAACGAGATTCTACGTAGAACGTAATTTATCATGGTGTCATGTCGAGGGAAAGTCTTGGCCAACGATGAATCTTTCGTTCAACAGCCAGAGGGGAGGAAGTTTTCGTTAATCGGGATGGCGTTAATCGTTCCTCTCTATGCAACTCTTGCCAGAAAGAAGTGGAAGGGAAGATTTTTTCGAATTTACAGATTTGACAAGATCTGAACATTCTCAAACAGATGCAAAATTTGTTGCACGATTTAAATAATAATAACAAACGTTATATAAATTTGAAAAAAACGCGTCGAACAAAATTGTTTGCATTTCGAGGAAACCAAGTTTATCTAGATTCAACGTAAGCTATACGTAACTAACACGTAGTCGATTATACCGAGTTATTAACACATCGGCGTTCATAAATCAAGGAAGAAAGGGCTACGCGAGGTAACAAAGGGAAACAAACAAAAAACGCAACGGGGGCAAATGTCGCTGAGTCTCTCTCTCTCTCTCTCTCTCTCCTCTCTCTCTCTCTCTCTCTCTCTCTCTCTCTCTCTCTCTCATGGAAGGGGCACGGTGGAAGACGGCGAAACGCCGAGTTTCGAATGCCAGTCCTTAACGAGCGATAATAACTCGGGCAAACAGCCTGTATTTTCTAGAGCGCTAGTTTCTGCTCTCGTTCCGTTTCAACGTTCCCATTGTAAATCTCTGTTTAACCAAGAGAGAGAGAGAAAGAGAGAGAGAGAGAGGAACATTAGAAAATCGGAAAAAGGGAAAGAAAAATAAGGAGGGAAGAAGCGCGTGAACGAATTAAGAGGAGGAAGAAGAAAAAAATAGCATCCATCCTTTACAATTTCTATAATAACCAAATAAAAAAGAGGGATGAAAGGAAAGGAGGGATAAAAGGGGGATTATTAGCCGGATCGTGCGATTTAGCTTTGGCGCTCGCTTCTGTTTATCTACAAGAGTGGGTGAAGGGTAGTATACCGTCGAAAGTAAAGGAGGAGAGAATAATCCAGCGGCGTATTAGCCCCGCGCGCGACCAAGGGGTGCGCTCGAGTGGCCATTCTGCGAGCTGAGCGCGTGTTTTGATATTGTAACGTTTGTATTAAATATCAGTAGGAAGGGTGGTGACTCTAAAGCTTTCCGTTTATTAGGACTTCATTAGCCCATCCCCTCTTTCTCTCTCTCTCTTTCTCTCTCTCTCTGTCCCCTTCCATGTTTGTTCCTCGCTGCTTCGAATCCGTCAGGTGGTGTCCCCCCCCTCTTTTTTTTTTACGGGGACACTTTTCCTCTCTTTTCTCTTTTTACATGTTTATTTTTTCATTCAACGTTATTCATTCGATCGATCTGATCGTATCACTTATTAAAACTTCGATAATTTCGATTTTCTTTTGATTTTTCTTTAATAAAAATATTACTTTATTTCATTGCGCAAATTTCTTACGATCCAAATATCCACTTTCTGATGATATTTCTAGAAATTTTTAAATTTCTAAAAAATTTTATTAAACACAAACATCTCTTCTTTCCCTTCTATGATTAATCTAAGAGGGGAGAAGCCAAAAAAAAAAAAAAAAAAATAACACGTTTCTCTCGAGAAAGATCCGAATCCATTTCCCAGGGGCCATCCCTTCGTTTTATAATAAAATACGGCGAAACGTGTGCACGAAACGTTTAACCAATTTACGCGTTCTCGATCGGTGAGATACGGCGAGAGGAGGGGAGGGGAGGGGAGGGGAGGGGAAGAGGTCCTTTTCGAATGAAAAGGAACACTCGTGTCGGCATATATATATAAAACTAGGAGTCGGTGGTCGGCGAATCGCGCGCGGCAGGCCCATTTTCGAAAGTCAATCGACCGTGAGACCCCCCCCCTTTCGTCAATCGCAATACGCTCATGAATCTCCCTTATATAACTCGGGTAGCCGGCAACGGCGACGACAACGACGACGACGACGACGACGTGTCGAATTAACTCTGTCTGGAAAATTCTTTTTCAACCGATCTTTCAACGACCAAGTGAAAGAAATAGGAAAAAAATATCTGCTCAACCGTTTTCCATTCTTTTTTTTTTCAACATGTGTGTACATTTCACGTACATTTCGTATTATTTTTCTCGAGTTTTCATGTTGCTATACGAATTGAATTGAATTGAATTCATTGAATTCTTCTCTGAAAAATTTTAATTTAAAAATTGAAAATTAGATTTCTTACGTTTCTCGATCTCTCGATTTTTACAATTGTCCGTGTATCTGTGGTTGGTTGAAGGCCTATCCTGGGATAAAAAATTAAGGGCGTGGCACGGGTGTTGTTCACGGGTGGCGGTATAAAAGATTTCGCGAGGAAGGTTGGGTGAAGGTTTCGTGCGTGTCATCGACACAATGAGTCGAAGATTATCTACGACGGGATTCGCTAACGTGTTAACGCCTGCAGCCAACCCCTACCTTCACCCTCTTTCAGAGTTTCGAGAAGAAAGGAGACGTACCCCTCCTCTTTTTCTTCTTCTTCTTCTTCTTCTTTTTTTCGATCGACAGTTTCGAGGAACGGTGAAAAGAAAGAAAAAAAAAAAAAAGTGAATTACGACGTTATATTCCTCGTTGTTGAGAAAAATTCTAAAAAGAGTATATATAATTTTCTATAATGGCACTACAAGATATTGTTGCGTTGCGTACGTAAAAATATAAAATAATCGAATAAGGAATTTCTCGAATATTAAAAAAATTTAGTATCTTGGCCAATTTCACTTTTCAAGTATCGCTGGCCTAAAATTTAGAATCATTAATATATTTTTAATTAGATATCTTGAAAATCTTTCGAAATAAATCGTAATCGAATTTCTCAGATATTGAAAAATCTAATATCTTTAATTGATCAATTTGAGTGTATATTATTGGTCTAAAATTTATAATCACAATATTAGATATCTTGAAAATTTTTTAAAGTATCTTTAGTTGGCCAATTTCACTTTTTTCACTGACCTAAAATTTAGAATCACTAATATTAGATATCTTGAAAATTTTTTAAAGTATCTTTAGTTGGCCAATTTCACTTTTCAAGTATCACTGACCTAAAATTTACAATCACTAATATTAGATACCTTGAAAATTTTTTGAAGTATCTTTAGTTGGCCAATTTCAAGTATCACTGATATATTAGAATCACTAATATATTTTTAATTAGATATCTTAAAAATCTTTCGAAATAAATCTGTCGAAATAATAACGAATTTCTCAGATATTAAAAGATCTAGTATCCTTTATATTCCATTAATTGACCAATTTAACTAAGTATCAGTAAAATTTAGAATCACTAATATATTTCGATATCTTTCGAAAACCTTTCGAAATCGAATCGAGTCGATAAAATCTGGCAGAAAGTTCGATAACTAAAAATTCTCGATTCTTAAGTAACGAACGAGATCTGTTGATATTTAACATGCAAGCGTGTGTCTGATTCCACGCACAGGTCACAGTGGCGTGAATCAGCTCGGGGGTGTGTTCGTCGGCGGTAGACCGCTTCCAGACTCGACCAGGCAAAAGATCGTCGAGTTGGCTCATTCCGGCGCGAGGCCCTGCGACATCTCCAGGATACTGCAGGTTAGCAATGGCTGCGTCTCCAAGATCCTTGGAAGGTTGGTTGAAATATTGCTCGTTTCTTCCCTTCCCCTCTCCTTGCAAATTTCACAATTTTCATAAAAAAAAAAAAAAACAAAAAAAGCTCCATTTATTCCCAAACCGTATTGTTGTGTACCGTATTGTACCGCAAATTATTATTATTGCAGGTACTACGAAACCGGGTCGATCAGGCCCAGAGCCATCGGTGGCAGCAAGCCCCGCGTCGCCACCGCCGAGGTCGTGAGCAAGATTTCCCTCTACAAGAGCGAGTGCCCTTCCATCTTCGCGTGGGAGATCAGAGACCGCTTGCTCCAAGAAGGCGTATGCACGAACGACAACATTCCCAGTGTGAGTACCTTTTCTCAACTTCTCGATACTCCGATACTAAAATTTTCTAAAAAAATCCTTTTGAAAAAACGGGGTGATTTTCCAAAACCGATCCATTGCAATCGATCCGTTCCAAAGGAAATCGGGTAGAAAAAACGTGGAATCGAAGTCTAAACCGAGTCTTTCTTCGAGAAGAATTTCGAAGCAACGAGCAAAAAAATATAGGGATAAAGTAAATTTGTTAAAAAAAAAAAAAAAAAAAATTCCACGACGAAAGAATTCGAAGGATCGCTGTTAACTGCCGCGTTAAACGGAACATTAAACGAAACAGGCGCAAAAAAGGCGGGGGGTTCAATGATGCTTTCCACGGTAACAAGGGCGACGGTTTATAAAGCGTGTCGCGAAACACGCGCGTAATGGAGGCCGAGTTTCGCAGGGTGGAGGTCGTCGTGAGTGCGCAGGCGTATCGCGTTGAACGCTGCTGTCGTGCTTTCGGGTGCACAACGCACGAGAGAGAGAGAGAGAGAGAAAGAGACCGTTTGCATAGATCCACGCGGAGGGAGGAGGGGTGCGTGTGGATGTATATCAGTTTTCTCTTGCGAGGCGTGTGTATAAACGGAAACGACGCGAAATTCCATCGTTGTCGGCCCATTTGAAACTACGATCGCGAGAGAAATGGACGAGATTCGATGACTCGTGACGGGTTCTAAAGCTTGCTTACCTTTTCTCTCTCTCTCTCTCTCTCTCTTTGTCATCCCACGCTCAAAAAATTACGTGCGAAATAATTAAATTACACGGTTCGCGTGAAACCCCGTATAAATTTTCTATCTTTTGTATTCCGTGAACTTTTTTAAATAATCGATATTTCAAATGTTGGAGCAGTGGATCTTTGAATTTACGTGGAAAATTAAAATGTAAAAAGGAAATCTTCCATTTTGAACCATACTTCGATGAAACTGATTAAAACGAATAACCACGATTCTGTTCACAATCCTATATTCCGTGAACTTTTAAATAATCGATATTTCAAATGTTGGAGCAATGGATCTTTGAATTTACGTGGAAAATTAAAATGTAAAAAGGAAATCTTCCATTTTGAACCATACTTCGATGAAACTGATTAAAACGAATAACCACGATTCTGATCGCAATCCTGTAATTTATTATGTAAATATTTTGTGAATTTTTAAATAATTTATAATATCGTAATTAAAACAAATTTCACCAAAATTCTTTAAAAGAGGTAAATTTCGTAAATTTACGTGAAAAATTAAAATATACAAAAACCGAACATCCTTCAATAACTAAAAATCGACCAAGATGATGATAATAATAATAATAAGATAAGCGCAAGCCGTGCAATTGTTGTTGCAAGAAACGCAACGAAATTCGGTCGAGCAGAGATAAATTCGCGAGACAAAGGGAATCAATTAAGAAATAGGGCGGCGATGGGAGGAATAGGAATCGCGGATCAAAAGGAAATTTTTCCCAAAGGCTCGACCTCCCTTCCCCTCTCTCTCTCTCTCTCTCTCTCCTCCGCGATATCTTCGCAAGACTTTGCGCACTCCACCCACTAATACGCAAAAAGAGCTCGCGACGGGGGTCGCCTCTCATGGTGGTCCCTCGTTGCCATGGATATTTGCATGCGTCCAATAAACGGTGGCTAAGGGGCTCTCGACTCTTGCTCCCGCTCCGGGGGGGTAAAAAGCGAAAGAGGGTCGCTAAATTCTCTTTTCCTCTCGCCGCCTTTCTTCGCGACTCCGTCTCTCCCTCCTCCTCTCTCTCTCTCTCTCTCTCTCTCTCTCTCTCTCTCTCTCCTCTCTCGCCTCCTCTCGCCTCCTCTCCTTTCCCTCGCGCCCTCGATAATGGCCTCGAGGTGTGTGTAGCGCGTATCCAAGATGCTTGGATAAAGGAGAGGAATTCCGGAGGAGAAAAGGGGATAACAGGTGTTTTTTTTTTTTTTCCCCTCCCTCTTTTCCTTTTTCGCTTTCTTTTTTTTCTTCTTCGTTGGAAATGATACGTATTGGCCCGTTGGTGCAGGGTCCAAGGATTTTTGCGCGATGGATAATCTTATCTTTTACGTGGGATGTGTCAAGTGGAGATTAAACGTAAAACGAATTCAATGGGAATTTGGAGTAATATCGTAGAAAAAAAAACGAGTCATCGGTATTATTCAATTAATTCTATTGAATAAATACACGGTAAAAAATATTTCCATTTCTCTTTTCCTTTGAATAATCGTTGGAAATAATATAATATATTATTCCATATATGTATATATATATATATATATATATATATATATATATATAATAATATGTATATATTGTATTAATAATATAATAGTTGGATAATGAATAAGTGGAAGGATTTTTGTGTAATATGTTTGTAATGGACGGGATATTAATTCTTTTACCTGTAACAATGTATATCGCATAAGATTAAATGTAACGAGAATTAGAAATAACGGTGCAGACATTATTCTATTAAAAAAATACGTAAATAAAAAATATCGTTTTCATTTCTTTAAAATGTACCGTATTGAAAAACTCAGAAACGGATATAAAATATTTTTACAAAATTACTTACTTAATCTCGAAGATGCTCTTTCAACGAGTCTATTCGACAATTTTCCCGAACAACACGATTGCAAATGACGAAATAATTATTATTCCCGAGTAAATATTCTCTCCTCCTTGCCTCCAAATAAAATTCCATTCCTTTCCAACAATATCCTCTCTAAAACGCGATAAATTCACACGTTGCATTCTAATTCTTGCCGAAGAAAGCTTCTTCTCGAGATTAAGAAACGTGAGTATTCGAGGTGTGCTCCGCAAAATCTTTTTTGGCTCTCTTTCGGCACGAGGAGCGGGACGATCGCGGAATTTAGCGCTTTAACAAATTACGGAAGGGTGGAGGGTCGAGCAGAGAGAGAGAGAGAGAGAGAGTGAGAGGGGCACAGCCTCCAGGGTTGCGGAGGATCAAAGCCGGTGTACAAAGTATAATCCCAGGCCGCGTTTGAGCATCCTGTAAGCGCTTCTGAACTTGTTGTGGCCAAGATTAACGTTTCTTTAATGGCCCGTGTAATATTCCATTATGTACAGTTCGCTCGAGAATTATTGCGTCGACGTCTCCGCAAGGGAAGGGGTTGGAGGAGGAGGAGGAGGAGGAGGAGGAGGAGGAGGAGGAGGAGGAGGAGGAGGGTGGAGTTAGTGGATCGGGAAAATAAGAGGAGAAATCAACGATGGAAACAACGATGTTTCTTCTTCCCGGACGGTTTTTAGAGATGATGGCTCGCCGTATTTTAGATGTCACGGTTTCTATAGTGATTTGCTTTGTAGGCGATGAAGTGTTTGGTTTAATAATGGTTTGGGATATTAAGTAAAAGATATTTCTTTGGTAAATTATAATAATCGTTCGTGAATTTATTTGTATTTATATTTGTTAATGTATAGATATTCTCTTGGGTTAATTAAATATTAATTTCGATTCAGAGGATGAAAAATATAAACCACGAATGAATTGGTTTTGTTCCTGTAATTTTTGTTAGTAAGCGATATTTCTTTCTCATAAGATATCAAAGATTGTACAATTGTGCAGTCGTTTACTTTTTTTAGTTCGCTTAATACACTTATAACTTAATAAATAATCGATCGACATTTATATATATCGTATTCACTTCGATCTTCAAAATCGATGTTTCAAAGGTATTTCGCGAATATACCAATACCTTATATATTCCAAGTCTTCGATTGCATTTAATAATCTTCGACCAATATTTTTATATATCAATTTTCGTATTTACTTTTCCAAACATGTCTCGAAAATATATCTTCTAAACAACGCCATTCGATTATAAATAGTCCTCTTTTTATATATCAATTCTCATATGTATTTTTCCAAAGATATCTGAAAAATATACCTTCTAAATCTCGCCATTCGACTATAAATATATTTTATAAAATATATATATAAAAATATCCTCTATTTTTATATATCAATTTTCATATTTACTTTCCCAAAGATGTTTCAAAAATATACCTTCTAAACTATATCATTCAATTGATAAATATTCCTCTATTTTTATATATCAATTCTCGTATTTACTTTTCCAAACATGTATTTATTTTTTCAAACATCTCAAAAATATATCTTCTAAATAACACCATTCGATTATAAATAGTCCTTTATTTTTATATATCAATTCTCATATTTATTTTCCTAAAGATATCTCAAAAATATATCTTCTCTACTTTTATATATCAATACTCATATTTATTTTCCTAAAGATATCTGAAAAATATATCTTCTAAACCTCGACATTCAATTATAAATAGTCCTTTATTTTTATATATCAATTCTTGTATTTATTTTCCCAAAAAGATATCTGAAAAATATATCTTCTAAACTATATCATTCGATTAATAAATATTCCTCTATTTTTATATATCAATTCTCGTATTTACTTTCCCAAAGATGTCTCAAAAATATACCTTCTAAACCTTGACATTCGATTATAAATAGTTCTCTATTTTTATATATCAATTCTATTATTTACTTAAAGATATTTCAAAAATATATCTTCTAAACAACGCCATTCGATTATAAATAGTCCTCTATTTTTACATATCAATTCTCGTATTTACTTTCCCAAAGATGTCTGAAAAATATATCTTCTAAACAACGCCATTCGATTATAAATAGTTCTCTTTTTATATATCAATTTTCATATTTATTTCCCAAAGATATCTGAAAAATATACCTTCTAAATCTCGCCATTCGACTATAAATATATTTTATAAAATATATATATAAAAATATCCTCTATTTTTATATATTAATTTTCATATTTACTTTCCCAAAGATGTTTCAAAAATATACCTTCTAAACCTTGACATTCGATTATAAATAGTTCTCTATTTTTATATATCAATTCTCGTATTTATTTTCCCAAAGATGTCTTAAAAATCTTCTAAACTTCGCCATTCGATTATAAATAGTCCTCTATTTTTATATATCAATTCTCATATTTATTTTTCCAAAGATATTTCAAAAATATATCTTTTAAACAACGCCATTCGATTATAAATACTCCTCTATTTTTATATATCAATTCTCGTATTTACTTTCCCAAAGATGTCTGAAAAATATACCTTCTAAACCTCGACATTCGATTATAAATATTCCTCTATTTTTATATATCAATTCTCGTATTTATTTTCCCAAAGATATCTGAAAAATATATCTTCTAAACTATATCATTCGATTAATAAATATTCCTTTATTTTTATATATCAATTCTCGTACTTACTTTCCCAAAGATGTCTGAAAAATATACCTTCTAAACCTCGACATTCGATTATAAATATTCCTCTATTTTTATATATCAATTCTCGTATTTAAAAGACACATTTCAGGAAAGTGGCAACACATCGCAAGATTCGGTTCTCGTACGAAGAAAAAGCTCGAACGAGACACGGCTGAGTCCCGCGCTACTTCGTTTCGTTCGTGCCTCGATAATGAGCGGAATAGCGCGCGAACGAAATTGATTCGCTGGAACGTGGCGTGCAGGTTCGCTCGTGTTCTCTCGTCCCGGCGTGCCGTGTCCTCGGCGTGTCGAGCGGGACGGAGGAAGGAATAAGGGGGATGGAGGAACGTGGTGGAACGTGGAGGGACGTATTCGAAGCGGGTCGCGGTGATTGAGGGAAATTTCATTATTCTCAGACATTACCCCCGTTATTGTAATGCCATCAAATTGGATACGCTTCGTACACCCCCGTAAAACGACCGGGGATATCCTTGAATATCCCAAGCTTCCAGCTTGCCGCGACAATGGATTGCGACTCCCTCTCGAATTCGAGTAACGTTTTGAATTTTTTTCCCCATCCCGTGGCGAATTCGAAATTTCTTTTTCTCTCTTTTTTTTTTTTTTTTCTTTCTTTTTCGAAGCATTCGCTCGAAATTTTTCCAAGTATCGAAAGTATTTCAAAATACAAGATGTTCTCTTATCGATCGAGTTTTTTTTTCTCTTTCTATCACGTTTAAATATTTAAATATTTTCTTATTCCATTTAATTTAATTCGAGTAAATATATAAACGACAAATTATCAGACAAATTAGTAAATGTTTTCGTAATTATTCGCGTGAAAGTGAAATATTACGAATTATACAAAAATTTTCTTTTTATATTTATATTTGTGTTATATACGACGATAAAAAAAGAAAGAGGGGAGGGGGCAAGAATCAAATTATCGCATATAGTTTGTCACAAAAGCGGCAGAATTACAAACAACTCTTCCGCGAATTTCCGCGAAAGTCTTTTGACGAGAAAATAAAAGACGAAAACGTTACAGGGGGGGGGGAGGGAGGGAAAGAGAAAAAGAAAAAAAAGAAAATGAAAAATCCTTTGCGAAACGAGTTAACGAAAAAAAAAAAAAAAAAAAAAAAAAAAAAAAAAAAAAAAAAAAAAAAAAAAAAAAAAGAAAAAGAAAAAAGAAAAGAAAAGAAATAAATAAAAATAAATAAAAATAAAAGCGGTGCAATTACCTCGTCCTGTTTAGGAAGCACGTAGAGAATAAAACGAACTAACGAGATAGAAAAAACCGAAATCAAATAGATGGAACCATCCTCTTTTTTCCTCCTCTCTCTGTCTCTCTCTCTCTCTCTCTGTTGGAGAGGACGAACGGGTGCACGATCGAATGGACAATGATTTGACAAACCCGAAACGGGTGCAGGACGTGGCGTCGGATTCGAAATGTCCTGTGAAGCTTTCGCTATCCGTTTCGTTTCGTCGAATGCCGCTTCGGTCCCCGCACGGATTTGAATCTGGCACCCGGCGTGGCGGACGCGTTATTGGTTTACTCGCACCACTGATTCCGGAATACTATCAGTGGTTCTCGACCGATCCTCCAAGGTATCGCTCACCCGTTTTAATTTCGGGATTGCGGCAAATTCTTTCCTTCTTTTTTTTTTTTTTTTTTTTTTCAAACAAGGATAATAACTTTTCGTCGTTGGTTCGTTCAAAGAGGATTTTTTAGTAATTCTTTGAAACTGTATATATATGCTTTATTTCTTCGCTCTCCAATTTTTAAATATTCAAAATGAATATCGTTCTAGTCGTTTCAGTTTTGGAATTTTTTTCTTTTTTTTTAAACGGAATAATGTATCAATTTTTCGTCGTTTCCTCTCCAAAGAGGATTTTTTCTTGGGCTATTTCCGTAATTCTTAAATTCTTTGAAACTGTGCGCGTATGCTTTATTTTCCAATTTTTGAGTAGTTATCCAAAGTGTCGTGTTAATTTTGAAAAATTTTTTGTTTCTCGTTTTCCTGGGATTTTTGAACTATTTATAATTTTAAATTACGAAACTGTGTATATTTTTTTTTGAATATTTATTCAAAGTATCCCCGTTTTAATTTTGGGATTACGAAATTTCCTTTTCTCGAACAAGATAATAATATAACAATTTTTCCAGAGAGAATTTTTTACAATCTTAACCATTAAATTGCCCGTGTACAAACTTTATTATATTTTATTTCAATTCTCCAGCAATTCTCCAAAATATCTTGCGTGTAAACGTTTTAATTTGATATATCCTAAAATTTTAATTTACAAAATTCAAGCTTTTCAAAAATTTCCACGCAAAAATTACCACCATTCCCTATTCTTCTAATCTTGAAATTACGCGCATCTAACATATAGAAATAACGTCCCCCTATATTCGTATAATTAAGTAACGATATAGTAAATAGATATACATATATATAAAAGTTTTCTAAATTAAGGGAGAACCACTGTCAAACGAGATTACATTGGTTGAGCTGGCCAGGCTGACCGGGATCGTTCTTTCCGGGGGTTGACGTTGATGTCTCACCCCCAACGAACACTTGGAAGTCACGAGCTGTACACCTCTCGTTCTCGATCAACTTCTCCAAAAGCCAAAAGTTCATCTTCCCTCTCGATTCGTCCGACCTAAAGATTCGCTCCTCCCTCGAAACTCTCGAACCACAGTCTTCCTTCAAAACTGTTCCACACGATTCTTCCCTTCCTTTCCCCTTCCAAAAATTTCTTCTTCTTCATCATCCTCTTAACAAACTCAAAAACCTTCAAATTAATCGCATCGAAACAAACACACAATATATATATATATACCCTTGAAACTCTTGAACCACAGTTCACCTTTCCTTTCCTCTTCCAAAAATTTCTTCTTTTTCTTCATTCTCTTAATGTTCGACGAACTCAAAAACCTTCGATCGAGCAATAAAAGAACGAAACAAATCGACGTTCTCCTCGATTCAACGAAATTAATCGCATCGAAACACAGGCCCACACACACACACACACACACACACACACACATATATATATATCCTCCCTTGAAACTCTTGAACCACAAAGTTTTCCTTCAAAACTGTTCCTTCAAAACACAATTCTTGCCTTCCTTTTCGATCTTCCAAAAATTTCTTCTTCTTCTTCTTCATTAACGTTCGACGAACTCAAAAACCTTCGAGCAATAAAAAAACGAAAAAAAATCGATTCAACGAAATTAATCGCATCGAAACACACACACATATATATATACTTCCTCCCTTGAATCACAGTTTTCCTTCAAAATTGTTCCACACGATTCTTCCCTTCTTTTTCGATCTTCCAAAAATTTCTTCTTCTTCTTCTTCATTCTCTTAACTTAAGTTTGACAAACTCAAAAACCGACGTTCTCTTCGATTCGAAATTAATCGCATCGAAACAAACACATATATATATATATATACTTCCTTCTTTGAACCACAGTTTTCCTTTAAAACTGTTCCACACGATTCTTTCCTTTTTTTTCGATCTTCCAAAAATTTCTTCTTCTTCTTCTTCATTAACGTTCGACGAACTTAAAAACCTTCGATCGAGCAATAAAAGAACGAAAAAAAATCGATTCAACGAAATTAATCGCATCGAAACACACACATTGAACCACATTTTTCCTTTAAAACTGTTCCACACGATTCTTCCCTTCCTTTTCGATCTTCCAAAAATTTCTTCTTCTTCATCATCCTCTTAACTTAAGTTCGACAAACTCAAAAATCGACGTTCTCTTCGATTCAAACACACACACACATATATATATATACTTCCTCCCTTGAAACTCTTGAACCACAATTTTCCTTCAAAACTGTTCCACACGATTCTTCCCTTCCTTTCCTCTTCCAAAAATTTCTTCTTCTTCATCATCTTAACATCCTCTTAACAAACTCAAAAACCTTCGATCGAGCAATAAAACTACGAAAAAAAATCGTTCGACGTTCTCCTCGATTCATCGAAATTGATCGCAACACAGGCCATCCAACGCATACACACACACACACACACTGGAAAGAAAACCGCAACAGAAAGTATTCTTCGAGCATCCTGGAAGGAGTCGAAAGGGGGAGGTTGGATCCAAGGCTTGGTGGAAGAGGCAAAGTAATGGATGGCCGGTGGAAGCAGAGGCGAGTGAATTGTTGGCCCCTCCGCCTTGGAGACACCCTCGCCTGGCCCGCGTAAATCAATGCACCCCTCGCCCTCCCTCCCCTCCGCGCCACTCTCTTCTTGGCCTCGAGACACGGGGGAGGGAGGGGCGGCGTGGCCAGCGAGGAGAGGGTGTCGGAGACGTCCGGCTACTGCATTATGTATTTCTCTCGCCGAGCCGCCACTCACTCTCACCCTTTTTCATCTCACCCTTCTCTTCTTCCTCCCTCTCTCTCTCTCTCTCTCTCTCTTTCTTTCTCGACTTTCTTCCTCTCGGCGGATAGGTTCGTCGTTCGCTTCCTTCCACGGGGCCAAGTATACCCTCACCCTTATTTCCATGCCGCGAAACCCTCTTCTTCTTCTTCTTCTTCTTCTTCTTCTTCTTCGTCGTCGTCTTCCTTTTTCTTTTTAATCACCGAACCGAGTCTTACATCTCTCGTGGAATTAATTCGAACGTAGGGGAAAATTGTATCAATTTTTGCTTGTATTTATAAATTTGAAAATGCAAGGATTTGTGGCATATTTATGAATAATAAATAGGAGGTATTTTATTGTTTTTTAATTTTTTTTTTAAGTTTATAAGAATTATTTAAATAGCTTGTATTAGAGCATAATAATATTGAAAATATTAATGAAAATTTTTTAATTTTTTAAATAATAAGATTTAGTTAGAATATTTAATTATTCAAATAATTTATTAACAATAAATTGCTGAATTTTAGCTTTAACTAATTATAATAATATATATATATATATATATGTTATAAATAAATAATGATTATTATTAAATAATAAAAATATATAAAAAGTAAATTTTTACTTTTAATTTCGACTTAAAGATTGATTTATAATTTAAATCCTTATATAATTCTAATCATCATTATTATTATTATTATTTAAAGAATTTTATTTTTAAAATATTCAATTTAAGTAATTATTCCCTCATTCTAATAATAAAGTAAATACTAATCTTACTAATTAAAATTAAAATTAATGAAACAAATGAAATTATTCTTGTACATGATTTTAAATAATAGATTACTGGTATAAATAAGATAATTTCTACATCAAAAATTAAAAATATTATTGTAATTAAAAAGAATGGAAGTGAGAATGGGAGGTTTGCTTTAGTAATCGGATTAAATCCACACTCAAGTGGTGATCTTTTTTCATAATCAATTTTTTTTTTATTGAAATTAATTTATTTAAGATTAATAAAATTAATGAAAATTTGAATATGTATGAATGCTATCTTCGATAATGTACATCTAAGATATCTAAGAATATCTCAAAATAATTTTTGCTTGCCTCTTCGATATTTATAAATTTGAAAATGCAACGATTTATGATATATTTATGAATAATAAGTAGAAAGTAATCTCGAAAATTTGAATACGTTGGACGAGCAATGCCTATCTTCGATGTACATCGATATCTAAGAATATTTCAAAATAATTTTTGCTTGCCCCTTCCATATTTATAAATTTGAAAATGCAAGGATTTATAATATATTTATGAATAATAAGTAGAAAGTAATCTCGAAAATTTGAATACGTTGGACGAGCAATGCTATCTTCGATAATGTACATCTAAGATATCTAAGAATATCTCAAAATAATTTCTAACTAAATACTTCGTTTCATCCGGCCGACACTTTCGATTCGTTTCGTTTCGTTTCGATAAGGATCCTTGGATTCCTTATCGCGCAAGGCAAGAAAACTGTCGAGGCCTCTCCTCGAGAGAGAGAGAGAGAGAGAGAGAGAGAGAGATACGCCACTGTCGAAACAGTTAACATCACTTTAACCGGGCCGGCAACCTTACACCGTGGTCGTTCAAGTTCAACCACCGTGTAGCGGCTGTCCCGTCCGATCAGAGGCGATGGACACGCGTAAACGAGCGTGTGTCATCTCGGGGACCAGGCTTGTACGGCCAACTGTACATGGACCGGTATTATACAAGGGCCGAAGGATATCGGTTTACAGGTTGACCGATTGTCTTCGACATTTCCCTCTTAACAGCCTATCGGACGCTTGGATCTTCTTGGGCCTGTAGTATCTTTTATTTCTCTCTCTCTCTCTCTTCTTTTTTTCTTCTTTTTTCGAGATTTCGAGACTGGTCTTTGGCTTTCAGCTCTGGCCGGAATGAGTGAATTCTCTTCTCTTGCGTTGAGCTCCTTGGATTGGAAGATTTGCTCAGTTGATTGTTGACTCGGTGAATTATTAATCGATAAATTAAATGTAGGAAGTAATTCAACTTTGAATTACTTTGTTCTTAATTGTTAAGATTGTTAAGATTTCGCCTATTTTTGTAAAAAGAGAGACGTGGCTAATCAAAGTTTCGCAGAACGATATTTATCTCTTCTTATCGCTGTAGATAGATAGATAGATCTTTAAGATTTATAATCTCATTTCGTAAAAGTATCGAATAATCTCGCAATCAGTCGAGAAATTATTAAAATCTTGATTCAATAATTCCAATGTATAACACATATCAGAGTGTATCTAGTAATTGGAACCTGCAACATGATAGAAAATTGTAATAAAGAAAATTTAACAATTAAACTTATTTTCCCTCGAAACGAAAATTTTTTTAACATTCGTCACATTCTATCTATCTAACACGCTTTTCATAAATTATTTCCACGAAAGAGAGAGACATCTCATTTTTCCCTCGAAACGAAAGTACAACATTTTGTTAACATTCTATGATATAATCCATACTCACGTTTCAATTTTAAATCATTTCACAGGAAGACTCTTGGCGATCGACAGGGTTCGATTACTCGGTCGGCGATTTATCGTCGATGATCGATTAAATCCCATCGGGTGGAACGCGATAATTTCTCGCCGATTTATTCCCAATTACGATCGCGACGAATCAGAATCCGAATCGGGTGGCACGCGTCGATACGCCGATATAAATCTTGCTCGGCGAGGAGGGCCGAGATCCGCCCCACACTTCGCGTGGGAAATCCCGATCGGGTCGAGAAGGAGAGACAGAGACAGAGAGAGACAGAGAGAGAGAGAGAGAGAGAGAGAGGAAAAAATAGAAAAAAGAAAAAAAGGCACGCACCACACCGATTGTGTAACTTGACAGCTCTATTATTATGCAGCTCCTTCGACACCCTGGCTAACTCCATCTGACCGAATATATTTCCGCCACCCTTCCTTCCACCACCGAAAGTGTCACGCTACTGGACGCGACTCTCGCACTCCGGTCAAGGGTGACAATGTCTCTGTTAAGCCAGTCTTCTTTTTCTTTTTTTCTTTCTTTTTTGGAAAATATCTCTCCGATTAATTGTTGACAACTTTTTCTTTTTTCTTATTTTTTCTCAAAATTTTCCTCCACGATCTGACCGAATATATTTTCGCCACCCTTTCTTCCACCATTGAAAATATCACATCATTGAAGACGACTTTCGCTCTGTGGTCAAGGGTGACGATGTCTCTGTTAAGCCAGTCTTCTTTTTCTTTTTTTTTTCTTTTTTGGAAAGTATCTTTCCGATTAATTGTTGACAACTTTTCCTTTTTTCCTATTTTTTTGTCAAAATTTTCCTTCTCGAATATATTTCCGTTATCCTTTCCTTCCATCACCGAAAATGTCACGCCATTGAAAACGACTCCGATTAATTGTCGGCAACTTTTCCTTTTTTCTTATTTTTTTTTCAAAATTTTCCTTCTTGACTTGATATATTTCTGTTACCTTCCTTTCACCACGGAAAATGTTACGCCACTGGACGCTCTCCGGTCAAGGGTGATGATGTCTCTGTTAAGCCTTGTTTTTTTTTTTTTTTTGAGAAAAAATAAGAAAAGTCTTCTTTTTCTTTTTTTTTTGGAAAAAAAAATCTTTCAGATTAGTTGTCGTAACTTTTGCTTTTTTCTTATTTTTTCTCAAAATTTTCCTTCTAGACTGTATATATTTCTGCCATCTTTCACCACTGAAAATATCACGTCATTGAAGACGACGTGATCAAGGGTGACGATGTCTATTAAACGAATCTTTTTCTTTCTTTTTTTCTTTATTTTTTCTGTTTGGAAAATATCTCTCCGATTAATTACCAGTAACTTTTCCTTTTTTCTTATTTTCTCTCAAAATTTTCCTTCTCGACTGAAAATATATTTTCACCATTCTTCCTTCCATCATTGAACATGACACCCCATCGAAGACGACTCTCGCTCTGCGGTCAAGGATGACGATGTCTCTGTTAAGCCAGTCTTCTTTTTCTTTTTTTTTTTTTTGGAAAAAAAAATCTTTCCGATTAGTTGTCGTAACTTTTCCTTTTTTCTTATTTTTTCTCAAAATTTTCCTCCTCGATCTGAATATATTTTCGCCACCCTTTCTTCCACCACCGAAAATATCACGTCATTGAAGGCGATTCTCGCATCGTCAAGAGTGACAATGTCTCTGTTAAACGAATCTTCTTCTTTCTTTCTTTTCTTTTTTTGGAAAGTATTTCTCCGATTAATTATCGGCAACTTTTCCTTTTTTCTTATTTTTTCCTCAAAATTTTCCTCCTTTCCGGTATCGATATAATTATATTAATTTAGACAGATCGAGGAGGAGGGCGATCGAATTTTGGAATTTTCGAAATTGGAATCGTTTTGAACTCGATCGAGGAAGGGTTAGCTGGATTCTCTCTCCATTTTCCGGGAATTTGCCGGATACGGCGAAAGTGTACGGGAGGGGAGTGAGTTTGTTCTTGGCGGGCGGGGGCGATAAATCAAAGCGATAGCGATAACTCGTGGAATAATGGGCCGATAGATAACGATACACGGGAAAAGATCGTGTTCGTTGGCTGGAATTGGCTTCCCACCTCCTTCCGCGACTCGATATAGAGGGTTAATTTATATCCCCGGCGATTCGATCTCCGGATTGCTAAATCATTAAGGATACGCGCGTATGCGAATCGAAATGAAACGCTTTCGTTCTCGTTTTATTATATAACCTTGTTATTAAATGTAACTTTATCTTCGTTATTAATCTTGCGCTCTTATTAAAAATGTACAGAAGAAATGTGCGTTAAAATTCTCCATAATTTCATAAAATTCGTAAAAATCCGCATTTCGTTTATCATCTCATTTCATTGAATTTTTGGCCAATTATTATTATATTAATCGATATAGAAATATTTCACATAAAAATCTGCGCTTCGTTTATTACCTCATTTTATTGAATTGATCGACCAATGTTTCGTTTCGTCCACGATATTCCTCCAATTGTTATTAATCTCGTATTCTTATTGGGAATCAGATAAAGCATATAGAAATTTGTATTTTGTATTATACTATATTTGTATTCTGTATTATACTATACTCAAGATTTACATATACTTGTACGTTGATAGTTCAGCCAATGTTGCGACAATATTTCGCCAATTGTTAAACTTTATTAATCTTGTATGTAGAAATTTGGAAGATGCAAGAAATCTGCACTTCGTTTATTAGTTGCGCTTCGTCGTCAATTTTTCACCAATTTTTATTAATTTCGTATTCTTATTGGGAATCAAAGTATATAGGAATTTGAGAGATGCAAGAAGTCTGCACTTCGTTTATTATATTATTATATTATTATTATATTAGTTTACATACACGTGTATGTGAATTAATAATTCGATCAATGTTGCTCTTCGTCGTCAATTTTTCGCCAATTGTAAAACGTTATTAATCTCGTATCCTTATTAGAAATCAAAGTATATAGAAATTTGAGAGATGCAAGAAGTCTGCACTTCGTTTATTATATTATTATTATATTATTATATTATTATTATATTATTATATTATTATTATATTAGTTTACATACACATGTATGTGAATTAATAATTCGATCAATGTTGCTCTTCGTCGTCAATTTTTCGCCAATTGTAAAACGTTATTAATCTCGTATTCTTATTGAGAATCAAAATATATAGAATTATTGGGAATCAAAATATATAGAAATTTGGAAGATGCACTTCATTTATTATCTTTATTACTGAGATTACATACGTGTTTTGATAACTCGACCAATGTTGCTTTTCGTCAATTTTTCGCCAATTGTAAAATTTCGTTATTAATTTCGTATTCTTATTGGGAATCAAAATATATAGAAATTTGGAAGATGCAAGAAATCTGCATTTCGTTTATTACTTATATTAATAATAACTTAATAGTATTAAGTTATTACTTATCCTTTATTACTTATATTAATAATAACTTATATTATATAATATATACTTATATTAACATACACATATATGTAAGTTAATAATTCGATCAATATTCAATTTTCAATATTCAATATTCAATTCGATCTTCGTCAATTTTTCACCAATTGTTATTAATCTCGTACTCTTATTGGGAATCAAAATATACAGAAATTTTTATTACTTATATTAGTTTACATACACATATATGTGAATTAATAATTCGATCAATATTGCTCTTCGTCAATTTTTCACCAATTGTTATTAATCTCGTACTCTTATTGAGAATCAAAATATATAGAAATTTGCAAGAAATCTACACTTCGTTTATATTAATTTACATACACGTGTATGTGAGTTAATAATTCGATCGATGTTGCTCTTCGTCGTCAATTTTTCACCGATTGTTATTAATCTTGTACTCTTATTGGGAATCAAAATATACAGAAATTTTTATTACTTATATTAGTTTACATACACATATATGTGAATTAATAATTCGATCAATATTGCTCTTCGTCAATTTTTCACCAATTGTTATTAATCTCGTACTCTTATTGAGAATCAAAATATATAGAAATTTGCAAGAAATCTACACTTCGTTTATATTAATTTACATACACGTGTATGTGAGTTAATAATTCGATCAATATTGCTCTTCGTCGTCAATTTTTCACCGATTGTTATTAATCTCGTATTGGAAATCAAAGCACATAGAAATTTAGGAAGAAACGTACGTTAACCCACAGATATCTATCCCCCTGTATTTCACTATAAAATATTCACTATAAAATATCACACTGTATCACCCAATTACACATTATGATCGTGACTAAATTTTATCGATCTCTCCTCGAGGACAATCTCTCTCTATACAACGACTCATATCGAAGAATTATTTCCTTCACTCCAAACCCAAACAAACAACAAACACAACAAAATTCCTTCGTTCACATTCTTTTACATCTTTTACATGTGGGACGATTCGAAAGATAAGAAAAAGTGGACGAACAACGTGGAGAAGAATATATACTTAGAAGGAGGGAGGGGCAAAAAAAAAAAAAAGAAAAAACTTCTGGTTGCGCAGAGAGCGAACGTTGGAACGATGAAAGAAAGACGAGGGGGAAACGGGACGGGGGAGGGGGTGGAAAGGGGTGGATGGTAGCGATCGCGCGGGCGAAGATACAAATTACATTTAAATAGAAGTCGAGGAACGCGCGGCATTCGCAATTTAAACGGACACAGGGGCGGTGGGGGGGGAGGGGGGAGGGGGGGAAAGGACCTGGCAAACCTGGTGGATAGAGAAGAAAAACAAGAAAGCGAAAGAGCGAAAGAGGAGGAAAGAGGTGGGAAGCTCGATTCTCGAAATGGAGATGAAATAGAATACTCCTCTCCCTCTCTCTCTGACAGTTTGACAACGAAAATCTTGATGCCTCGATCGATATGAAGGATGATTGCGCTTTTAACTTGGGGTGTTTCGAGAATTTTCTATCTAATCGGTTACGAATTTGAATTTTTAATTTCGTTTGAAAATCTCGTTTGACAATTTTTCTTGCGATTTGGATCTCGCTACTCTCGTGTATCGATTTTTCTTTCTTTAAGGTGTTTCTTTGTTTAAGGTGTGTTCGTTTGGCAACACCGCGTTTTTGATATACAATATTTAATTCTCTCGTAAGAGATATTCTACGATAATTCCGTTTTTAAAAATATTCTCAATGGTGTTAAAAATTTTTCGATCGAATTATAATCAATGATTTGAAAAAAGACTTTTCAAAAATAACTAACTCGAGGATTACTGTATTTTTAATGGAATCTCGAGCGCGCGGGAATTTTATCCGCTTTGCTCTAATTTAATTTCGTTTAAAAATAAAATTGTATTAACAAATTTTTCGTTTAAAATATACGAGATTTTCTTCTCTCTTCGCTCTCGAAACATTGTAAAGTATACGTTTCCCCCGAAAGATCATTTTTCACATACAATTTAATCCCCCTCCAAACATTTCTCTCCAAAGATTCTACGATACCGTTTCAAAAATATTCGCTCAAACTAATCTCATCCCCCCTCGAATATATATATATTCTCCAACTTTCCTTCTCAAAATCAGAGAAAAATTATATTCCTCTCCGAATCCGATCGAAATTCTCCTTCCTCCTCTCCGTCTTCTTTCCGCTCGAGCGGAAAAAATCGCGCGGAAAGGAAGGAAAAAAAGAGAGAGAGAGAGAAGAATATATTTAAACCGATGCCACGTATAATCACAGCTTTTAATCCGGGGGAACGAAGGGAGGGTTTTAGTTTTCGGCGGAGAAGGGCTCTCCTCTCCTCCAAGACACCGATAGGGTGGAGATAGGGGAGGGGGATGCGGTATTTAGCAGCGCGGCAGGAGGTCCCCTAGAGCGATAGAGGGGTGGGCGGCACGCGTCGAGCGTTATTGCCTCCTGTGCACGCACCGTGGAGAACGCGCCACCAGCAACCCCCTCCTCCCCCGCCATCCACGGATTCCTACGAGATACGGCCTTCGAGAATCGAGGGCACGTGCACGATTTTCTGGATTATATCTCTCGCGAGACGGAGAGAGTAGAGGGGAGGAGGATGAGAGGGTAAGATTGGATAACAGATGTTCGATCTGGGAGAAGATCGACGAGATTCTCGATCGTTTATTATTTATTAACTCGAGCATTCCACTTTTTCAAACTCTCCGATCGAATCGAGTTATTATTTTTCACGATGATCTTAATAATAATTTTAATAATCTTCTAGACCGAGGGGCTATGCAAACTACGCAAGCGATTGAAAATTATTGCAAATTCGGAGACAATTATTGCAAACTCGGGGGGACTCGTTCGCGTTTTAGAAAGCGGGGCGTTAAATCATCGCCGAGTGTCGAAGAGCGGAAACCGCATAACACGATACACTCTTATTACGTGGCGCGTCGTGGAAATCACGTAACCCGTGATTTAGGTTCTGGCACCAGGCTGTGGTTCTCGCCGCGAGCAGGGTTGATTTAACGACAGGTTATCCACGCAATTCTCGCCGACGCGTGCACGAGATGCGGTAGCACGTGTCATCGTATCTCGTTTCGAACGGTAAAACGATTGCTATACTCGACGCACGCAACGAGTCCGCCATCTTCCATCTCATATCGAGCTTAACCTTTTTCTTTCTAATTAAAATCTCTGTCTAGCCAAGTTTTCGAATTCGAATTCTTTTTCGAGGGTTTATATCTAGCTTTGTAACGTCGAGATGTGAGAGATCTCCTTTCGCGACCCCTTTCTTTCTTTCCTCGTCCAAGAATATTTCAACGGAGCAAGGGATGCGTTCGTTGAAAAAAAGTATATGCTGTATGCTATACTCGATGCACGCAACGAGTCCGGCGCCATCATATCGAGCTTAACCTTTTTCTTTCGTGTTCTAATTAAAATCTCTGTCTAGTCAAGTTTTCGAATTCTTTTTCGAGGGTTTATATCTAGCTTTGTAACGTCGAGATAAAAGATCTCCTTTCGCTCCCCCTTTTTTTTTTTCATCGTCCAAGAATATTTCAACGGAGCAAGGGACGCGTTGGTTGAGTTTGAGAAAAAGTATCTCGCGACTTTCGTGTCTTAAAAAAAGTTATTGTTCGATGTATCGAGTTATGTGATTACTGTATATTGTAAAAGTATTAATCTTTACGTCGATAAGTATGATGTTTTGACAACGAAAAGTATTCGATGAAACGTAATTTCTGTTTTTAGCGTATCGAATAGAAAAATAGGTTATAACTATGAAATGGCAACATTCGATAATAAAACGCAAATAAAATTGTGTGATTTCGGTGAAGTTTAAATTCTGTGATACTTTCAACGTTCCATTGAATAGAGTTCGTGGAAATGTTATATAAATACAAAATGCTATGAATAAGAATTATTGGTTCGAGTATACAGGGGGCTAGATATTGGACAAAATTATTTTTATATATGGAGATTTAAATTTTGGAAAACGATATTGCTTTTTATTGTTGTAATTATATTATTTCGTCAAAGATATACGTAAACGTATAAAGAAAAATAAAAATGAAAGGAACAAAAATACGAACTATAACATTAAAAATATACAATTAAAAATATGCTACTTTCGTTCACCATTTCCGTTTTCCAAAAAAAAAAAAAAAAAAAAAAACTTATCGATAACTTATAACGCTTTAAATTAAAATATAAATTTAAACCTTTCTTCCAAGAATATTTCCTCAACTATTGTGATCGATAATCGATTAATTCTCCGCCAATATTATCTTACAATTATTTCTTTTACAAATTCGAAAATGAATTTCCGTCCACGAATCGCACGATCGCGAAACCGCAACACGTGAAAAACGATTCGCTTCGCCTTATCTTAATTCATCGGTGAACAAAAACAATCCTCGCTCTATCTCCTTCGCGCACTGCTATCTCGATCACGAGCAAGAAGGACGCAAGAAGCAAAAACTTTTCACGACTTTTAAATAACCCTCGTAAAAGGTTGGTTATCTCGGCGAGGATCTCTAGAAACTACTGTATATATCTCAGGATGTTTTCGTCATAATAAAGCCGTGATGTATGGAGGAGCTCGTTCGGAACCCCGGGGATAACGGAAGCGAGGTGAATAGAGAGTGGGAGGGGGGGAGGAGTGTCGGAGGCCGCCACCCTTCTTCCGCCCTTCTCGCGCATGAATCGAGGGGGGGAGGGGGAGGAGGGAGAGCAGGAAATACGCGACTACCGCGGGATAAGCACTCGTAAAAATTGCACTTGTCCTCGGACGCGGACGGGACAAGGAAACAGCGCTGTTACAACGTAAGACGCCGATTATGCCTTTTCAAAGATCATAACTCCGTCATCTCCCCCTCCCCTATTTCCAAATTCTTGTTTTTATTTCTCCTCGTTCGAGGGACGAGTGTAATTTGATAAAATGGGAACACAGATTTAGAGAATTGTTCGAACGATGTTTCGATAATTGTGGATCTTGTTTTTTTTCCAGGATTGCTTTTTCTTTCTCTTGTCCGTTCAAGCTAATTCGAATGCTGAGATCGAAGAGAGATAGAAATCTCGGAGATAGATGGAGCTCGAATAGAGATTGAAATATTATTTGTGTCTTGTACAAGTCTAATCTTGTGAAAAATTGCTGAGAGACAACAAATCTTGAAATTGAATCCATTTTTCCGTTTAACTTTTATCCTTTTAAAATTGTAAATGGTATTTAGTTTAGATATTTTAATTTTTATCATCTCGAAACGAGCGCATCGTAACTTTTGAAATAATGATTTATCGTGTAAAAATTCAATCCATTTTTCCATTTTTAATTTTTATCCTTTTATCACTTAAATTAAGTAAATGATATTTAGTTTAGATATTTTTATTTTTATTATCTCGAAACGAGCGCATCGTAACTCTTCAAGTAACGATTTATCGTGTAAAAATTACTTTTTATTTATACCTCGAGTTTTTATTATTGTGAATTAAATCGATCAAAGGAGAAATCGCGTAATTTGGGTGGAAGTGATCCAATTGCAAGTGATCGAATTGGAAACGAAGAATATCCGAAAGCTTTCTCTTTTCCACGACGTGCATCGCAACGATTATGATGAGCGCAAAAGGGTGACGGATTGGCACACGGAGGACGACACGCGGCGGGGGCTCGAGAACACGATACGAGCGAAGAAGAATCCGGTGGATCGATGAAATTAGCATGAACCGTGAAAAGGGTGGCCGTTCGTCGAAAAGGGTGGCCGGATAGAGACGTCATAATATTATCCTCGCGTGATTCCGAAACGATCCGATAACGATTATATCGTAATGTGGATTATCTCGAAACGAACGCATCGCAAATCTCGAAATAACGATTTATCGTGTAAAAATTCAATCCATTTTTCCATTTTTAATTTTTATCATTTAAAAATTGTAAATGGTATTTAGTTTAGATATTTTAATTTTTATTATCTCGAAACGAATCGTATCTTTTGAAATAACGATTTATCGTGTAAAAATTCAATCCATTTTTCCATTTTTAATTTTTTAATTTTTATCATTTAAAAATTGTAAATGGTATTTAGTTTAGATATTTTATTTCTTATTGAAACGAATGCATCTTGAAATAACGATTTATCGTGTAAAAATTCAATCCATTTAACTTTTATCACTTAAAAATTGTTAATATTTAATTTAGATATTTTAATTTGTATTATCTCGAAGCATCTTGAAATAACGAATTATCGTGTAAAAATTGATCCGTTTTTCCGTTTAATTTTTATCCTTTTATCACTTAAAAATTGTAAATGGTATTTGGTTTAGATATTTTAATTTTTATTATCTTGAAACGCATTTTATTGCTTAAAAGTTTATTATTGGTATTCAGTTTAGATACTTTACGAATTTTGTAAAAAATTGAGTAAAATTGTTTCAGAAAATTCGTGTTAAACATATGAAACTGATCTTCGTAAATCGAAACTTAACTTTCTATATACACAGAATCCTAAAAATCTTGAAACATTCGCAAACTGGAATAAACGAATAAACTTACTTTAATAATTTATTGTTCAAAACATAATAATAATAATAATGATTATACGAAAAAATATATATATATATATATGTACTCGATAACATTTTAATAAATGACTAAGTCTATTCGAAATTTCTAACCAATTTCTTTTTCGACAGATTAAAATGAAACACTTGAAGTTTACTTGAATAATTTATCGTTCGAAACATAATAACAATCCTGAAAAACGGATCAATTATAATATACCTAATTATCGAATAAATATTACTCGATAACATTTTAACAAACGATTACTCAAACTAACTCTATTCAAAATCTTTAACCGATTACTTTTTTCCTTTTTTAATGCCCAACTCTGAATATTGATAAATTACACACACAACTATATTACGATCGTGCTATATCAACGGGCGACGGAAAATTGGACGAAATTCGCACTTACGAATGCAAATGGATTAACGAAGAAAGGAGGAAGCCGTGTAATACACCTCGACTCGGCTCGACTGTCGTATCTTTTATTTATCCTCCAGCCAGCTTTCCTCGCTTCTGTCACTTACAGCTCGTATAAATCCCGGCCAAGTCGTAAAAGAATTCCCACCGACCGAGCCCAACCTACGTCCTCCTGCTGCCGATAGTTCCGCAATTTATTCTCCTCTGTATTTCCTTCCGCGCGTTTTCACGTTCGCGTGAAAATCTGTTGTAAAAAAAAAAAAAAAAAAAATTGTTATTATTCTTCCTTCGAAATTTCTTCGAGCTCGAATCGATCGATTTAATTATTGCTCCCCGATTCATCCAACGAATCTCAATTTTTCTCAATTCCTCTCCATCTCGTTTCGAAAACTTTAAAATTAAACTGTTCACGTGTGTGGAAAGAAGTCTCGCGGTAGACGAGCTTGATACAATTCTTCCGCGCAACGGAAGAGTTATAATTCGAACATTCAAAAAAATCGAATGAATAATTATTTTCGTTTACGTCAGAACGATCGTCCAAGATCGAAATATTTTCGAGACTATTAATTATTATTTGATACGTACGTCCAGCTTATTCTATATAATTGTACAATTATTATCTCAACTACTCGAAATTACGTTTAAATAAATTAAACTCTCGTTAAAAGCAATTACCTTATATATAT